>NW_007728304.1:130723-131653 GCF_000696425.1 Galeopterus variegatus | reverse complement strand
TTCTGCCACACGAAAGGCACTAGGGAAATGCTTAAACAGCACGTTTCCTCTTTTGTTGATACCTTTAAAAATATTACTTCTCTGAAAATAATGTTCTGGAAAATCCCTACAGCTGCATATATACTTTCCAATTGCTTAAGCCCATTCATTTTACTTTCCAGCTGTAAGACCCACATTAACCAAACCATTTTCTACAGTGTCTGAGGCAAACTAAAGCAACGTAGGAGCTTATCCTCTTCATCGCTGGGGGAAGATGAACGCTCTCGGCAGGGGAATGGGGCCTTAGAACAAGCAAGGCCTTGGTCCTTAATCAGAAGGCTGCTGCTTCAGTACCTACACTAAGTGCTTGGTCACAAGACAGGGGAGGACCAAAAAAGGACAGGCCCTTCTTGGCTCAAGTAAGAGGTGAGTGGGTGAGTAGATTACTTTCCTCTCTGACTGCCTCTAACCATCTTTCCACCTTCTTCTGTAGGTTCCCACAGTTAAGCTACCAAACCAGGAAATTCCCAAAGTGAAAATATACTGACAGTTGTGTTTGGAATCTATTAACAACATTTTAACAATCACCTACAGGACCAAATTTGACCTTGACATTACAGGAACCTTATCCCCTAAAAACTACGTGAAAATCAAGAGATCAGAAAAATAAAAATGACCTCAAAATGAAGTGAAATTACAGATGAAGAAGGGAAGATATAAAAGCAAAACATGATCCTATTAGAGGCAATAGTTCAAAAATTTATCTGACCAAGAACACAAATCTTTACTTCCAGAACTTTAAACAAAACTCTCTTTTTCCCTTCTTCTGCTATAAGGCATCCAAGAATGTTTATTTTATGATTCCTGTCACATATTTTAACTATTTTAGTTCAATATTTAATAACTTTTTAGAAATCTGTACTGTCTATATACTTTCTACCTAAGGCTTAA
>NW_007728304.1:128471-129423 GCF_000696425.1 Galeopterus variegatus | reverse complement strand
TCAATTTTAGTTTACTTACTGATTAGATAAACCAAAATGAGTGATTTTGTTTTGTCTTTGTATTTTCTATATTTTATAAATTTTCTGCAATGAATATGTATTACTTTGCAATCATATTTTTTCTAGTATTAAAAACTATCTTAGAAACCCACAATTTTATTTTATTTTCTCTCTTTTAACTTATTTTTAATTGGCCCATGATAATTGTGTATATTTATGGAGTACAATATGATAACTGGATAGGTTCATACTGTGTGCAGTGATGATGTCAGGGTATTTGGTATCCATCATCTCAAATATCTGTCACTTCTTTATGTTAGTAACATTCAACAACATCTAGACTAGCTATTCAAAGATGCACAGTACTTTGTTTACTGTAGTCGCTCTATATTACTACAGAACATTAGATCCCATTCCTCCTATCTCTCTAGTATTCCATATCCACTGATCACCTTCTCCTCATCCTCCCTTTACCCTTCCCCTGCCAGTCTCTAGTAACCACTATTCTACTCTCTATTTCTATGAGATCGACTTTTTTAGCTTCCACATATGAGTGAGAATATGAAGTATTTCTCTCTCTGTGGCTGGCTTATTTGACTTAACATAATTTTCTACAAGTTCATCCATGTTGCTGCAAAGGGCAGAATTTCATTCTTTTTTATGGCTGAGTAATATTCCATTGTGTAGATATACCACACTTTTTTAATCCAATCATCTGTAGAAGGACACTTAGGTTCATTCCAACTCTCGGCTATTGTGATTAAAGCCACAATAAACATTGGAATGCAGGTGCCCCTTTGACTTGTTGATTTCCATTCCTTTGGATATATATACTCAGTAGTGGGATTGCTGGATCTTATGGTAGTTCTACCTGTAGTTGTTTGAAAAATCTCCATACTGTTTTCCATAATGGCTGTGCTAATTTACATTCCCACCAACAATGTATAAGAGT
>NW_007728304.1:124154-126980 GCF_000696425.1 Galeopterus variegatus | reverse complement strand
GATCCCACATACAGACCGGCCGCTCACTGGCTGAGCGAGGTACGGGCACAACACCGAGGGTTGCGATCCCATTGCCGGTCCCGGTCCGGTGCGGGCACGACACTGAGGGTTGCGATCCGTTGCCAGTAATGAAAAAAGACAAAAAGGAAAAAAAAAAACCAAAAAAACAGTGAAATTCAGTTCTCAAAATGTGTGAGTGGTTCTTCTATTAATGTATTAGCAATGGTGAAGTAAAAACACCAAAGTCTTTTCATAAGGATTACACATTCAAAATGAGACTATTCATTTATTATACAATTTAAATAAATATACCTACTATGTGCCAGGTATTGTGCTAGATGCTAGGGATTCACCTGTAATAAGCGAGAGTGTCTGCCTTCAGGACTCTATAGAATAGAGTGCATATGAAAAAATAAGCAGGCAATTAGGTTATAGTGTGTTAAGTACAGTCAACCCTTGAACAACACAGCTGTGAACTGTGTGTGTCCACGTACATATAGGTTCGAAATCTGTGGATTTAATCCACTGAAAGTCGAAAATACAGCATTTGTGGGATACAGAACCCATGTATACTGAGGATAGATGACATTTTGTATTCCCGGTTCCACAGGCCAATGGCGGGAGTTGAGCACCCATGNACTCAAGTGCCTGGCAAGCTGGTGCTGGCTATTGTTGGGAGACCTGAGATCTTCTCCTCAGTGCTGCTCGAGGCATGGAAGCTGGCTGTCCTGACAGTGAGCAATCCCAAAGACCAAAGTGGAAGCTGCAATGTCTTTTTTTTTTTTCTTTCCCTTTTTGTCTTTTTTCGTGACCGGCAACGGATCGCAACCCTCAGTGTCGCGCCTGTACCAGACCGGGACCGGCAATGGGATCGCAACCCTCGGTGTTGCGCCCGCACCTCACTCAGTCAGTGAGCGGCCGGTCTGTATGTGGGATCCAAACCCTCGGCGGGAGCGCCACCGCGCTCCCAAACGGCGCACTGTAGCAGTGCGCCACCGGGCCAGCCCTGCAATGTCTTTTGTGACCTAGAATCAGAAGTCATATACAATCACTTTCCCTATATTTGTCACCAGGCCATCTCAGTTTCACTGGGGAAGGAGACTAAAAAAGGTTTTCCTCACTGTTTAACAATTGGAAAGAAACCAAATTACCTGCCTAGTCTAGGACTTGAACATAATAATATAGGAAATGTTGGCATCACCAGCTAGTGCTGTCACTGAGAGGGGCAGTATCAGTCTCTCTCAAAGAGGTAGGCAGGTATGTATAAGGAGGAAAAGGGGAGAATGAGATTAAATTTGTCTACCATACACCTATTAAGAACTACTCTGGGCTGAGTAGTGTCACGAAAAGTGCCAGAAACACTGCTCTTCATGGTATAAGAAGTTAACTTTCTTTGGTTCCTGGCACAATGGAACCATTGCCAGGTTTTGCATAGCATATGCAATTTGGGGAGAGGCTTTGGAGCAGACTGAGTCCCTTTGGAGAAGTCCTAAACTGAATCATAGTTCTAAGGAGTCCTAAGACTTAGGATTTAAAACTAAAGACTTAGTCTTGAAAACTTAGGACTCTGGGGAGTCCTATGGCTTTCTGGAAACAACACTTTGTTGGATGCCTACCTTCCAGCATCATAGACACAGTGACTCTAATTCTCTGTGTTCTATGTACAGTCACTATGTTTTTAGGGCAAAAACACATGATACGGTATTGAAATTAAGAAATGGCACTGAAATCCTTACCCAGCTCTTGCATATATGAACTAGTCCACTTTTGGCTTCAAATAAATAGCAAGTTAACTATCGGGGAGTATAAGCAATTAATAGAATTCTAGAATTCTTAGGGATGGGTTCCAAAGGAACTGAACACATTTTTTAGATGTTCGTGTAATAAAGAACAAAACTCTCTTGTGTGTTTTGTTTTAATGTAATCTCAGATATTTAAAGAAATATACTCAGAGTTCTCAGAGGTGAAAAATTGAACATAGCTAATTTGATAAAATAAATTCTCCTGAANGTGTTAAGTACAGTCAACCCTTGAACAACACAGCTGTGAACTGTGTGTGTCCACGTACATATAGGTTCGAAATCTGTGGATTTAATCCACTGAAAGTCGAAAATACAGCATTTGTGGGATACAGAACCCATGTATACTGAGGACAGATGACATTTTGTATTCCCGGTTCCACAGGCCAATGGCGGGAGTTGAGCACCCATGGATTTTGGGGGTCCTGGAACCAATCCTTGTGTATATGTAGAGCCGACTGTACCATGATAAGGGAAGTACTAGCATAGTGGAGAAGTAGGGTGGGGCACTGGTGGAAACCATTTACAGGACCTGTTCATCTCACACACCTTTCCCTGGGAACCACCTCCTCCTTTGCATCACAGCCTTGTCTGTACTATGTACCTCCAACCCCAGCCACAGATGATTGGACAAGGGGTACACACGTGACCCAGGCTAGAGCTCAGAGAACTTGATTAGTTAGATAAGGCGGTTGAATTTTTATATAAAATGAGGACTGAGATGGTTGTTTGAAGCTGTATATAAGTAGAGAAAAGAAGGCTGCTCTGCAGAAGTCTGGAGAGGAGAGGGGACTCCATCCTCTTGGGAAGAATCTGCTTCCAAGGTGGCTTACTCAAGTGCCTGGCAAGCTGGTGCTGGCTATTGTTGGGAGACCTGAGATCTTCTCCTCAGCGCTGCTCGAGGCATGGAAGCTGGCTGTCCTGACAGTGAGCAATCCCAAAGACCAAAGTGGAAGCTGCAATGTCTTTTTTTTTTTTCTTTCCCTTTTTGTCTTTTTTCGTGACCGGCAACGGATCGCAACCCTCA
>NW_007728304.1:119118-122812 GCF_000696425.1 Galeopterus variegatus | reverse complement strand
TCAGAGTTCTCAGAGGTGAAAAATTGAACATAGCTAATTTGATAAAATAAATTCTCCTGAAAGACCCCGAGTCAGTGGAGGTAAATGATCTCCAATGACAAGGTGAAAATAATAATAATTATAAATAAAGGAAAGTAATAAGATAATTTAAAAACAGTTAAAATGAATTTTCTGAGTACATTTGAAGATCAATCCAGATAACATCTCGGTACAGACCCTATGTAGTCTCAAACAGAAGATCAAGACAAGGAAAGGCCAGATGTAATATGCACATGGTCAACTTAAAATGAATTTTCTGAGTACATTTGAAGATCAATCCAGATAACATCTCGGTACAGACCCTAGGTAGTCTCAAACAGAAGATCAAGACAAAGAAAGGCCAGATGTAATGTGCACATGGTCAACTACAACATGACAGTCAGACTTAGGGCTCAATGTGACTATAGTGACCTCTGCTGGAGCCTATATCTTTTTATTTTTCAACTCAAGAAACTAAATCAGGGCTTATGGAAGGCTAACTAAAATTTCCATAGAATAATTGAGCTTGAAAGTTGAGAGAAGGCTTAGAGAACATTTAGGATTACCTCTTTCATAATTGATAAAACAGGCCTTTGGCCCAGAGAGGTTAGATGACTTGCTTTAGATCAAACAGCTAAGATTACTAGACTATAAAGACATCTGCTCAATTCTTAGGCCTGCTTATACAAGTGGAGTTTTCTGTCAAAACAAGTATCAGTAACACACAAAATGAGGGGACTAAGCAAAATCTCAGGAACTTACAGTTATTTTAAAATATTCATTTGATCTGGTTAAACAGAACTCAATTTTGCTGGAAAGAGAATTTCTAACTAACGTGAAATTTCTTTTTTCTTTGGCCTTTATAAGTTTATACAACTTTGTACCAGATGCAAATTTATTTTGGGGATGTTAAGTTGCTCTGTCCTTCACTAGGTTACCTATGTTCCTTCTCTCTGCCATTCTAATTTTTTTGAAATATTTCTTTGGACTTGAGTATGCTTTTTACATTTTTTCCTATTCTCCACCTCTAAAACATATTGATAATGTACTAAGAAAAAAGACAAAAAGGAAATAACACAAATGTGTACTGGGATTTTCTGGAAAGCCTGACTCTGATTCTTACCTTCTACTTAGTGCTCTGGGATCACCCATTCCTGAGAGCTCTTTGCTTCTTCATCTTCCTTCCATTAATCAACATTTCTCTCTCTCCATACCATAAATTATAGTTCCCCAGACATATCATGACCATGGGGTTTGTGTACTCATTCTCCTGTCACTGTATTAGAAGGCACAATCCTGGTCCCTAATTACATTCTTAGATAGTTATGCAAACTTTGGCCAAGCCACTTTACCCCTTCCACATTTCAGTTCTGTCATCTTTAAAACAGGTACAATGAAATCACCTATATTTACTTCACAGTGTTTCAGTAAGGATCTCTGAAATTTTTTTCTCTTCAAATATTCAAGCAGGTAGCCAGTTTTTTGTTTCTTTTTTTTTGCTTCTGGAATTTTTTGCATGGGAAAAACTTAAGCTACCTGAGGTTTAAAAAATTCTTATTTTTTATAGAAAAGATTATGCTAGGACCCCTGAAGAAGGAAGAGAGAGGAGGACTTTAAGTAATGAGAACAAGATAGAAGTTTGTCCCATTAAGACTAGAAAGCTCATAGAGGTTTATTGGTTTCAGGACCAATGGGAATACTGGGGAGCCTACTTTAAGGCTGTCCCTGAGGAAGGTGGAGAGACTTCGGGGTGGAAGGCTTCATGATTTATGTATCAAAATCTGACTGTCCACTTGCCTGGCAGAGACAGACAGAAGTAGAGATCTATACTGATTCATGGGCAAGTGGCTATTTGGCCAAGGAGTCAGGGACTTGAAAAGCAAGATTGGAAGACTGGATATAGTGAGGTCTGAGGAAGAGTTTTAGAGTGGGCCTCTCAAAGTAGGCAGAGTGAGGATACTGGTGTCCCAAATAAATGCTTACTGGAAGGGATCCCCTGAGAAAGACAGACTCTCAATGATCTACTAAACAATATAGACAATTCTGTGGATGCCAGTTAGCTGCCTTTCCTAGCCACTCTGGTGCTTGTACAATTGGCTCATTAACATAGCGGCATAGGCAAGAGGGATATTGATTCTATTTGGGCTTAAGAACATAGGCTTCCTTCACCAAGGCTCATCTGGCTACTATCACTGATGAGTGCCTACCTTCACCAACATCAGAGACCAACACTGGGATCCTAAAATGGCACCATTCCCAGGACCTGCCAGCCACCTGATGGGAGATGGATTCCACTGGATCTCTATCATCATGAAGGAAAAGATACTTAATCAGGATATGGATTTACCATCTTATCCTGTAATGTTTCTCCTAGCACCACTATCCATGGACTTAGGAACTGTCTTGCTCACTGTCTTGGAATCCTGTAAAATATTGCTTCTGACCAAGGTACTTCCTTTAAAGAATCAGAATTGAAGAAATGGTTTTATCCCTGTAGGAAGAAGCTGGTTTGATACAATGGTGGAATGATCTATTGACAGCTTACTTATGTTGCCACTTGTGGAACTGGAGCTGTCCCACAAATTACAGTATATTCTCTGATCCAGTAACTAATATATAATGCTATTTCTTCCATAGCCAGAATACTTAGATCCAAGAACCAAAATGTAGATGTTGTGCTAGCTCCTTCATTATTATTCCTGATGACCTACTCACACAACTTTTGTTTCCAACCCTACAATGTTGTGTTCTTAGTTTCCGAGGGAGAAATACTTCTGGGAAACACCAGAAGGGTTCCATTGAAGGGAGGCTGTGACTGCCACACCAGCCACTTTGGGCTCTTCATGCCACTGGACCAATGAGCAAAAAAAAAAAAAAAAAAAAAAAAAAAAAAAAAAAAAAAAAAGATTACTGTATTGCTAGGGCAATTGATCCTGATTATAAAGTGGGAAAGGGTTGGTACTACACAGCAGAGGGAGACAAGATGCTGTCTGGAAGCCAAGGGATTCCCTGGGCAACTCTTAGTACTCCCACATCCATGTTAAAAATTACTGGAAGATTAGAGCAAAGCAAGCCAAGCAAGAACCACTGATGACAGATATTTCAGGAATGAAGTTTTAGGTCACTCGGACACAACCAGCTAAAGCATTAGCCGAAGGCAAAGGGAACACAAGAAGGGGAGTGGAAGAGGGAGTTAGTTGCAAACACTAACTATGACTTCATAAACTGTGTAGAAACTAGGACTGTAATCATCCGGCATATTTTCCAGTTTTTCTCTTTTCCCCTTCTTCCCTGAGATCTTATGGGATTTGAACCCAGTTGTGGAATAGCTCTGGGTCTGGAAGCAATGAGAAGTAATAGGGATTAACCTCGAGGAGATTCATCATCCTCCTTCAAGTCAACTGCCTCAGGTAAAATTATGACAGGTTTTCAGGCAAAGAGAGACTATCAGACAGGAGGAGAACTGCTCCTACTAGCAACTAAGTGTCAGTGGGATTTTGTAATTCAAGGTAGTTGGATTCATTAGAGCCTACCCAATCATTTCCATCCTCAGGATCCCACTCTCCTAGCTGATGCCTAGAAAAGGGGCATCATAATGCAGAAAGCTCCAGAAGCAAACCTAGGTTTGTTTTTTGGATATCTCAGCCCCAATAGTACAAGAAATAAGACATTTTTT
>NW_007728304.1:117853-118519 GCF_000696425.1 Galeopterus variegatus | reverse complement strand
CCCCCAAGCCCTCATACTCATAATTTCCACCGTAATATTTTACTGCAGTAGCCACTTGGTCTCCTAAAGCCTTGCCATTGCTCTCAATGAGCAGTGCACCTGATTACGATCAATCATTGCACCCGATTACAGGCAACAATAAGTGATAATTTAAGGAATGTTTTGTCACTGCCTAGTATGGACTACCAGTGACCTGTTTCCTATTGACAGTGAGGTCATTACTAACTTCAATTCTAACCTATATCAATGTTAATGTCCACAATGTGCTCATACCATGTGATATGTTGCTTGGGAGAAAGGGGAACACAAAGAAGGAAAGAAATGGCCTGTTACCTCAAGTATGTTGTGATCTTATAATCAGTAGCTAAGAGTTCTGCTAAACTCCAGAGAGTAAACAGGATTCTTTGTGCTTCCTGATTCCCTTTTTTACTAGATGACCACTGCACTATTTATTAAGCTGAAAGTATTTCCTGGAGTCCTAAGTATTGACTTCATATTGCTCATAGAAACAATGTTATAAATGATGGTTAAGCTTCCACACTAATTCCTCAAAGCTTATTTGACCCAAAAGGTTACTGAAATACACTGCTTTTGTATATAAAATATAGTAAATTTCTGGCAAAATTATGAATAGGCTTTAACTGAATAACCGGGAAACTTAATCAC
>NW_007728304.1:115920-117272 GCF_000696425.1 Galeopterus variegatus | reverse complement strand
TAGTAAATTTCTGGCAAAATTATGAATAGGCTTTAACTGAATAACCGGGAAACTTAATCACCATCCAGACATTGTTTTTATGGTAAAATATATTCCAAGTCTAATATAATATATTAAAAATATTCTTTCCCTCCCACTCGAGCATGCATTCCCTACCTTGGCATCCATGGCTGAAAGGGAATCCTCCTCTCCAGATCACTTTCCAATAATGCCATGTGGTCTGGCAATATAGGAATCACCCCTGAGTAGTTGTAGTGAGAAGGGTCTCTGGAGACTTGGGTAATGTTTGGCAGTGTGGGTAGGAGGTGGTAGATGGGTTTTACAGTCTGGTTGACTAGGAAAACTGGAATAGTTTTCCTATGGTGCCTTCAATGCATGATATGCTACTGACCCCCCAGCAGGAGGCCCTAGAGGCAGCATTCACTCCATTTGTTCTGGGATAGAAACCTCTTTTTTCTTTCTGTTTTGTTTTATTGAAATGTATTGATTATACATATTTGTGGGATACAGAGTTGAAAATCAGTGCATGTATACAATGTGTGATGATTAAATTGGGGTAGTTAGCATATTCATTATTTTTCCTATTAGCTGCTATGTGTCTATTAACCAACCCCTTACTATCCCCCCTCCCACTCCTGCTCTCCCGCCTCCAGTAATCACAGTTCTGCTCTCTCCTTCTGAAAGAAGAACATTTTTTTCAAGAGCACCTATTACTTCTTTCACAGTTAATATTTTACAGAATGCTAAATAACTTGTCAAGGGCTACTCAGCAGGAAAGTGTCAGAGCCAAGGTTCAAATTAGGTTCCTTCCTTCATGTTCTTCAGTACTTTCTAGAAAAATACAATCACTTTAAAAATAGTCTACAAGAGGCATTTTCCACCAATTTATCATGATAAATAATAAATTATTGAGCAATGGTCTCAAACCAGACAGCACATTAAAATCACCTGCAAACTTTAAAATCACATGGGTTCTATTCCAGACCAATTAAATTAGACTCTTGGCGGGTAGGGCTTTATTTATAGTTCCCCATTTGATTCTAATGGTCACCCAAGGTTGAGAACCACTGGTGTAGTATAAAGAAAAAAAGCATTATTCAGAGTCTCAGACCTAGGATTGAAGTCAAGATCCATAAATTGCTGGCTGTGTGACTTCAAGCAAGGTACTCAATTACTTTGAGAGAGGAGATTTTAAGTGTTCTCACCACACACACAAAAGTATGTGAGGCATATGTTAAATAGCCTGGTTTAGCCATTCCCCAATGAATACATATATCAAAACACCATGTTATACACCATAAATATATACAATTTTTACTTGTGAGTTAAAAACACTAAAAATTTAATAAAGA
>NW_007728304.1:114582-115669 GCF_000696425.1 Galeopterus variegatus | reverse complement strand
TACACCATAAATATATACAATTTTTACTTGTGAGTTAAAAACACTAAAAATTTAATAAAGAAAATTCATGAGGATTAGAAAGAATGTATTTGAACATCTCACATTGTGTCTGGCATATTGTAGAAACACAACAAATGGGAGCACTAATACTGGAAGTCTGCTGTAGTGGAAAGAAAGTGGGTTTGGAGTTGGACAGACATAGTTTCAAATTCCAGTCCTACCATTTTCAGTCTTTGGTAAGTTAAATGGTCTGTACCTTAGTTTCCTAACTTGTATAATGGTTAGAATAATTTCTATCTCAGAGAACTACTGTGTGAATTAAATAAAATAATGTTTGTAAAATACAAGGCACATTCCTTCTATTGTTTGTAACCTAGCTATGCTAGTGATATTGGCATTGAAAACAGTCATAGAATATTCCTCACATTTAGAAATGTTCTGTTTTATATGTGGAAATGTGAAAGTTCTGTGTCGAATATAATACATTTATATAACAGTACAGATTCCATTTATTCTATACTATTCCATACTACCTATTATACCATAGAATAAAGCATCTTACTGAAGAGAGGACAAGTGGGACCTCCTGGGTTAGTGAGCTGGAAGAGAAATGCAGGCATCTGGACTCTTCCATCAATGCTATGAGAAAGAGTTGTTGTGTGGCCTCAACCCCAAGTGCTGATCAAGGGGCCCAGAACACATGGGGAGACAGGCTGGACTGTCACCACTGCCTTCATGAAACTGAATCTAGAACAATCATTAGCTGCTTATATCTCAGTGCTGTCAACACTGTAGCAGTAGAGGATGCAATTAAGATGGAATGTGTCAGCAGTGTTAAAACGAACATCTTTTCTCCATCTTCAGAACAGAATCTATAAATAGTAGGTCTGGACATAGCTCACACTAGACCCTTGTATAATTATGTCTTCACACGATGTGCCTGGAACATAGGGCCAAAGAACCTGGAACAGTTCCTGACATATACAAGACATTCAGTAAGTGTTGCTAGAATTGAACTGACCTGTGTCCTCTGCCTGGAACACTTCTTTGACTGGAACTAGATGCTAACATTTATTAGGTCTTACCA
>NW_007728304.1:110867-114505 GCF_000696425.1 Galeopterus variegatus | reverse complement strand
ATTGAATCTAGAACAATCATTAGCTGCTTATATCTTAGTGCTGTCAACACTGTAGCAGTAGAGGATGCAATTAAGATGGAATGTGTCAGCAGTGTTAAAATGAACATCTTTTCTCCATCTTCAGAACAGAATCTATAAATAGTAGGTCTGGACATAGCTCACACTAGACCCTTGTATAATTATGTCTTCACACGATGTGCCTGGAACATAGGGCCAACGAACCTGGAACAGTTCCTGACATATACAAGACATTCATTAAGTGTTGTTAGAATTGAACTGACCTGTATCCTCTGCCTGGAACACTTCTTTGACTGGAACTAGATGCTAACATTTATTAGGTCTTACCAAGTGCCTGGCCCTGTACTAGGCACTTTATATAGAGATCACCTTATTCACCTGGCAAACTCCTGCCCATCCTTCAAGATCTAGCTCAAATATCACCTATTCTGTTAAACGATCTTGACCCTCTCCAGCAGAGTCCTCTGTGCTTTTACACTGACAGCTCTTTGCTCAAATTTCAGAAAAGCACTTACCACCTTCTACTTTAATATATCTGTTTACAAGTCTGTCTCTCCCACTCGAATGTGAAGTCATCAGGGGCATCATGATTTTATTAATTTGTCAATGGAACTTAGCACAGAACTTGATTAAATTAATTTTTACAACACCCTTGCAATTTTGCTGACTAAATAATAAATCACATTGACTATAATTATTCATAAAACTACAACCTTCTAGACATAAAGCCAACTAATTTTTATATAACTGAGGAGACTGAATTCCATATATCTTCACAGACCAGCTGCGAGAATCAACACCTCGCAGGAAGTACCTAATATGCTTCCACTAGCACCTACCTTGGAATCAAACTGGTGTTCTCAGCATATCTATTTTACCTGGCAACCATCTACTGGCAGATACAATAGGCTGTACTGAAAAAAGAGAAGCATGAGAGGATTTATACATAAACACACACAGACATGTACACACACACAGATCATTTTTCACTAAATCATTGTCACCTGAAATCTTAAACTCAAGTACAAAATGTAGAAATAATACTTGTCTTATAGAGTTTTGTGAGGACGAAATGAGATAATGTATATGACATGCCTGATACAGTGACTAATTCATTGCCAGCTAAAAAAGTGGTAATCATTTGTGGTAGCTGTGGGTTCAGTGGTCCACACTAGACCACAGATAACCTTCCAGCTTTCTGAGTCCTTTATTCACACTGAATGATGTGCAGCAGGGAGCTTACTGAGAAAAATTCCTTGAGTCCCAGGTGTTTGACATGAGGAACTGGTTGATGGTGGTGCCATTTACTGAAATGGAGAAGATTGGGTGGGGAGGAAAGGGTTGGTAAATCAAGAGTTCTGCCTTGGACATATTAAACTGGAAATTCCCATGAACTATTCCCAAGGGATCTAAGTAGACTGTTGAATGTGAGTCTGGAGCAGACATCAGCAAATATTTAATATTAGACATCATGGGATTGGGTGAAACATCTATGGAGAAAGTATACCTGTACATATAATGAATGTAGTATTTGTTTTTGTCATAGTTATAAAATTGATTCTGTTCTAAAATTTGCCTTTCTACTTAGTTCAGCAAATATTTAATATTAGACATCATGGGATTGGGTGAAACATCTATGGAGAAAGTATACTTGTACATATAATGAATGTAGTATTTGTTTTTGTCATAGTTATAAAATTGATTCTGTTCTAAAATTTGCCTTTCTACTTAGCATAGTAAATATCCCATGGCCTATGACCCAACAATTCTATTTTTTAGGATTCTGCCCTCTGATCAGCTTGCAAAAGCTCTCAAAGATTGGAGCTATAACATTGAAAGTTGGAAACAATGTACATATCCAACAATTTGAAATTAATTAAATTACAGTATCTCCAGGTAAATCTATATGTACTAACTCAGAAAGATGAACACAGGATAAAATATAAGAAACAACTGTATCCAGAAATTAGACACTGGCAGCACAAGACTGTGATCTCTGTGAGAAGGGAAGTAAATGATGTGATGTGTAGAACTGCCTTAGAGGTACATTTTGGATCACAGTGCAGGAATGAGAAAACCAAGCAGAATACAGTAATCCTGATAAGTCAAGGAAACAGATCGGTAACTATGAGGCTGAAGATACTGGATTTTCTGAGACAGAGGGCCAGAGAAGAGGGAGTTACGCAAACAAAAACTCTAGAATTCTGCACAGGTGTCCCTTTGAATCCTAAATAAGCTGTAAATGAAAACATGAAAATGAAAGAGTTCGTGCCAGGCAACAAACTCCTGGGGAACTGTAAACTGAACACTTCTTAGAGTTAACAAGGGGCTCTAAGATATGAGCCGCCAGAGTAGAAAGACTTGCCAAATACCCAGGGCATTATGAGACCCTAGAAAGGTTATGCATTAGTAATTACACTAAACTAGTCCTGAAATAAAGACTACTGCAGACACACCCTAGCAAGCTTAATAGTCAGCCTAAAAACCTGGAACTGATCTACAAGTAACTTAACTGTCTAAACTAACTTCAATACTCTTTAAAGGAAGACAACAAAATTCACACACTCTACAACACACTATTTACAATTCCCTGCACCAATAAAAAATTACTAGACATACAAATGATCAAGAAAATGTGACTCAACCGGGGAGAAAAAAAGAAAACATTCTACGGAGATAGACAAATAAGACATAGATGATGGAATCTGCAAAGACTATAAAGGAGCCATTGTAAGTATGCTCAAAGTTTTAAATAAAAATATGAACATACTAAAGAAATAAGACATTAAAAATGGATTTTTTATGGATGAAAAATATTATCTAAAATGAAAATTTCACTTGATGAGATTAATATACAATTAGACACTGCAGAAGAAAAATCAGTGAACCAGAAAAAACAGCAATGGAAGCTACCAAAACTGAAGCACAGTGAGAAAAATTGACTAAAAAATGATATAAGTGGAGCTTCTGTGGGTCAATATTAAGCTGTCTAATTAAAATAGGTGTCATTACAGTCCCAGAAAGAGATGGGAGAAAAAAATATGTGAATTAATAATGACTGAAATTTTTCCATATTTGATGAAAACTACAAACCCCCAAATCCAGAGAACTCAATGAATCCCAAGCAGTATTAACACAAAGAAAACCACACCAAGGCACATCATAATAAAATCGCTGAGAACCATGATAAACAGAAAATCTTAAAAGTAGCCAAAGAAAAAGACACACTACGACATTCAGGAACAATAATAATTACAACTGATTTCTTGTCAGAAACAGTGCAATTTGGAGGACAAAGAAACATCTTTAGGGCCGGCCCAGTGGCACACTGCTACAGTGCGCCGCTTGGGAAGCGCAGCAGCGCTCCCGCCCGAGGGTTCGGATCCCACATACAGACCGGTTCCCGCTCACTGGCTGAGCGAGGCGGGGGAGCAACACCGAGGGTTGCGATCCCGTTGCTGGTCCCCGGTCTGGTACGGGGGCAACACTGAGGGTTGCGATCCATTGCCGGACACGGAAAAAGACAAAAAAAAAAAAAAAAAAAAAAAAAAATTTTTAAAGGGCTTAAAAAAAAATATTGGTAATAAAGAATGCTATATCCAGGGAAAAAACCCCCCAAA
>NW_007728304.1:78889-109989 GCF_000696425.1 Galeopterus variegatus | reverse complement strand
AAAAAAAAAAAAAAAAAAAAAAAAAAAAAGAAACATCTTTAAAGTGCTTAAAGAAAAATATTGGTAATACAGAATGCTATATCCAGTGAAAATACCCCTCAAAAATGTAAGTGAAATAATGTCTTTTTTAGACAAACAAAAGGTGAGGGAATTTATCACAAATAGTCCTGAAGTAAAAGAAGTGATAAAAGATTTTTTTTTTAGGTTTAAGGAAAATGTTATCATATAGACACTTCAGTCTTTAATAATGGTTCTCAACTGAGGAAATATTGCCCCCCAGGGAACACTTGGCAAAACACAGAAGTTGCAAGACAGAATAAAAAAAGCAAGACCCAACTATATGTGGCTACAAGAAACCCACTTTGAAAATAAAGACACAGATAAGTTGAAAGTAAATGGATGGAAAAAGATATACCAAACACACACTAATCATAAGGAAGCTGAAGTGGCTATATTAATAACAGACAGAGCAGATTTTAGGTCAAGGAATATTACTAGAAAGAGGAAGATTGCATAAGAATAAAAGAATTTATTTAATTCATCATGAAAGCATAACAATCATAGATATGTATGCATCTAATTACAGAGCTTCCAAATACATAAAGCAAAAATGGACAGAACTGAAAGAAGAAATAGTCAAATCCATCATTATAGTTGGAGACTTCAACACTCCTCCCTTAGTAACTAATAGAATAAGCAGATAAAAAATTAGTAAGGATACATAGAACTTACTCAAATTAGTCTCCTCCCTTAGTAACTAATAGAATAAGCAGATAAAAAATTAGTAAGGATACATAGAACTTACTCAAATTAGTTACTCAAATTAACTAATGCTTATAGAATCATACATGCAACAATAGAATACAAATCCTTTTAAAGTGCTCACAGAACATTCGCCAAGTTAGACCATATGCTGGGCCATAAAACCAGTTTTAACAAATATAAAAGAATTGAAATGATGGAGTATATTCTTGATTTCAACAGAATTAAATAAGAAATGAGTAACAAAAATGTAAGTGGAAAATATTCAAATATTTAGAAATTAAACAACATACTTCTAAATAGCCCTTAGGTCAAAGAAATAATCACAAGAAAAATTAGAAAATATTTTGTATTGTGCATTACTTCGAGGTTTTCTTTGGCATGCTGAAATTAAAAATTTTTATTTAGGCATATTTATCAAGCCATAATAGAAAAAGATTCATAAATGTGCCTAGATAATTTTAAATGTCATCATGGCAAAGAAGACTTCACACAAATTCATACACGTATATACATGTTTAGAATGTTTGACACCAAAATTTACATCATTGTGTATAATAACTCACATTTTCTTCTCATATTCTTCTGGTTTTATTTCTGAGATTTAAATTTTTGGTAACAATTGTCTCTGCCTTCATGGAGTTTATGGTCTAGTGGCCAGGTGTTTACATGGCTATTCATCTGTCCCAGTACCATTTACAGTATTATATAGTCCATCTACTTAATGGCCTACTTAAAATGACACTTTCATCACTTATGTAGTTTTCCTACATGCGTGGGTCTATTTTTCACTCTTTCTTCTCTATCTTTTTATTATTCTGTCAATACCGTGGTATTTTAAATTACTACACCTTAAAATATTTTCATATCAATTAGTGCTAGTTCCCTCTCATTTCTTTTCCTTACAAAAATTTACCTCACTGTTCTGAAATATTTGTTATATTTTAAAATCTATTATATTTAAAATATATTTTCGTTGGAAATTACATTGCATTTATGGACTACAGAGAATGGCATTTATACAATATTGACTCTTCTTATTCAAGGCAAGGGTTGTCTTTCCATTTATTATTTGAATTTTAATATTTCCTTCATATGGAGCAGTGTTTCTTTACCCTGGTTGTATATTACAAACACGTGGATGGTTTTTAAAAATACAGATGTCTAGGCCCTATCACCAAAGATTTAATTGGTCTGGTGTGGAGCACAGGCATTGTGTGTTTAAGAGCTTAACCCCAGTCAGGATTAAGAACTACTAATACAGGGCCTGCATACTTCTAGATGAGTTCTCCTTGGGTGTGTTTTTTTGGTTTTTTCGGGCGTCTGGCTGGTATGGGGATCCAAAACCTTGACCTTGGTATTATACCATGGTTTTAGTTTTGATGTTGATTTGAATGTCATCTTTTGATCAATATATTTTCTGATTACTTTTTGCATAAAGAAAATCTGTGATTGCGGAGTTTATTAATTTTGTAACATGGCAACTTACTGAATTTGGTTCATACATTTTTTTCAGTGAATTCTTACATTTTTATTATGTGTTAAATTACACCATCTGAAAAAATAGTAACAATTTTACCTTTTCTTGTCCAATATTTATGCCTCTTATTCTACTATCTTATCTATTTGTACTGGCTAATACTTTCATAAAAATAACAAATAATAGTTATTATTGAGGGTATGCTTAACATATTTCTGATTTTAATGGGAATATGCATAGCACTCTATCATTAAGCACAATGCTGGTTTATTACTTCATGCATCTACTCATATTTTACTGAAGGTTTTTAGTAAGGAATGGTGCTAATTAAATGACTCCTATTTAAATTATGTCAAGTACTTTATAGAAATCTATTAAGATGGTCATGTTCCCCCCCCCTTTTACCTATTAGTATGTTGAAACATATTAATAGATTTCAGATACTGAAGCATGTTTGCACTACTGGAACAACTAGGCTTGGTTATTATATAGTCCTTTCAATGCACTGCAGAATTCTATTTGCTAATATTTAATTTAATATTTTAGGTCAATAATTTTTTCAAGCTTTTATTGCCAGGTTTTAGCATCGTTATTATGTGAGGATTCTATATCATTTTAGTCTTTAATTTATTTTAATTCTAGAACAGTGGCTTTTAGAGTATTTTGGTTGTGACCAACAGAAAAAAATGAAACTTCAAAAGGAGACCTGGTATATACACTGATACAAGTTTCACATAACAATACCTATCCTTAACTCTGAGTACGTGCTCTATTCTATTTTGATTCTGTTCTCTTTTAGTAAAAAATTGCTGATCTCAAAACACTGTTTTGAAAAATACTGTTCTATATTACTTGTCCTTTGAGTATTTGGAAGAGAGTATTCCACATTCTCCCTTGGTTGTGTTTTTTCTAGAAATTCTACATATTTAATTTCATACAGATCTTTAAATTTACTTGTGTAAAACTTTTGTCATATACTCTTCTTCGTTCTTTAATTCTCACAGTGTCTGTACATCACTTATCTTTTTCCTTCCTAATTTACAATATTTGTGCCTTCTTTAAATTGCGTAGTTAAAAGGTTTTATGGGCTTTTTTTTCTCTTCAAGGAAACAAGTCATAGATTTATATTATCAATTCTGTTGCTTTGCTGTTTCTGACTCAGTTTCTGATTTTATCTTTTTATTTTGTTCTACTTTTTTAGGTTTAAGTTTTAGTTTGTTTTATAGTTCATTTCCTAACCTTTTTTAGTTAAATAATATGTTCATATTTTCTTGTTCAGTAATACATGTTTGAAGCTACAAATGTCTGCTAAGCAGCAGTAGTTGTATCCTACAGGTTTTTTGGTATGTAATGTTTTAATTACTGTTTTGTACATACTGTTTTCATTATTATTTTGCACACATTCTGCATTATCAGTTTTGTTTCCTTTTTGTTCCAAAGGTTGTTTTAAATAATTTTTACATTTCCAAGAAGTGGAAGATATATTGATTTTTATTTTGATTATTCATTTTTGTTTAATTACACTGGAGAATGTGGTATGGATTATTTCTAATATTCGGAATTTATTAAGGGATTTTTGTGGGTCAATATATAGTTAATAGTAAATGTTTCATGGGCTTCTAAAAGTGAGGTTGCTTTTTCAATGACCAGGAGACACAGCTCAATACAAATCTTTACCATCAACCCCGTTGACTTCATTGTTCAAACACTTTATATCCTTACTAACTTCTGACTGCTTGATCCATGAAGTGAAAGTCTGCTACTATTTCGTTTCTTATCATTTCTCCTTGTAGTTCTGCAGTTTTTCTTTATGTGTTATTATTCTGACATTATTTAGTGCTTTAAAATTTATGAAAGGTATATCTTTTCTCTAGATTGTTTCCTTTACCATCACAAAATTTTCTTCTTTGTCTTGTTTTATACTTTCTACCTGAAATTCAATCCTATCTGCAACTATCGTCATGACCTCACTTTTCTTTCCATTGGCATTTGCCTGGTATATCTTTTCCTACTGTTTTCTTGTCATTTTTTTTATGTCTCCCTCTCATGTACATTATATACCCATTCCTCACTTAATAAAAGTTCAATTTAAAACCTTCAATTTAAAAAAAAATTATAATACAAATTTATATTAATGATATGAATATTGTTAGGTACTACTGGTATTATTGTTAGAATGTTGACACTTATTTTAATATTTAACATTAATGATGCACCACTCAGTACCAGGCACTGTTCTTGGCACTTTACATTATTATCTCATTTAGTCCTTACAACTTGACCAATATTTTTATTTTGCAGATGAGGAAATAAAGGTAAACTAATTTGCTTACAGTCAGAGAGCTCATAAGAAACAGCCTGGGCAAAAGTCTTTATTTATTCATGGGTCTTTGAGTGGGGAGGTTTTATAATTCTGTCTCTAGTCTCCCATCTGTCCTCTACGCCTCAGTCCTAAGTATCACATATCTATAAATCATTCCAACTATACCCAAGAAACTATTGGGTTGTCCCGCAGTCCATACTCCATTCTATAAATCTGCACTTGCTGAAGTGCTGTATTATGTTACCTACCCTGCTCTGGAGGTAGGGCAATGTTTTATATAAACACATTCAATGCTTATCCACAATCAAACATTGGGTGTTAATAAGTATTTAATGAAATGAAATTCTAAGTAAGGAATCTTTACCATACCATACTTTATCAGTATTTGAATTTCACCTGTTTCTCCTATCATATTTCTCCCCTGAGTTTGAGTGGAGATAAAAAATATTAGATTTCTGTTTATTTAAAATTAAGACAAAAATTTTTATTGTATTACTGGGGATTTAACTTCATTGTGTCATGTAAAAATATCCAATATTTAACACAGATTTTGAGTCTTAATCATAGTAATGTCTTACTCATAGATTTCATTCAATGAAATTCTGCGTGTTACAAAAAAAAAAATAAAAAGAGAGAAGATATATGAAACTGAATTCAAGGATTAAACTGAAGTCTTTCTGACCTTAGATAAATTGACAGCAGAAGTGATGTAGTTCTTAGAGTTCCCAGCAGGGGCCAGAATGATCACGTCAAATCTAAATGAAAAATTTTTACTACTATTCAGGTTGTACATATTTTAAAACCAATTAGAAAGTCAAAGATAGAACTTTTTATGCTTAAAATTACTAGAAATTACTGACATTAATTTTAAATTTCAAGAGTACATATATATAATTTAAAATATTGAAAAATGAGTTAACAAACAGTGATGTTCCATAACAAAAGGCTGACCTCCAATATCTGAGCCAATGGGCATCCAAAGTACATTTAGTCAGTAGACACTAAAACCCCTACACTAATTACCAAAAGCAGGTCATTGAGTCTTTCAGTTGCCAAACTAGAACCACAGACTGGGTCCAAGAACAAAGGGCAGCATTGTGACACCGACCCAAGAAATTGACCACTAATCTTATTTGAATTTTAGAACATTAACAAAAAATTTTTAACATATAAAATTACTTGGTGCTTCAAAAGTACTTCAGTGCAAATTGCCTTTGTAAGTTCAACGAACTGTTCTTAACTTAATCCTAATTTAAGTCATATAACCTCTTTTTGGGACTCAGTTTCTCTATCTGTTTATGAGTAGATTGGATATAATAACCTTAAAATTCTACAATTTTAGGTCCTAAAATTCAATTTTTTTCCTTAGGCAAAAAAGCACTTTTTTCTGTCTCCAGTTCCTGGCATAGTACCCATTACAAACCAGGTGTTCAATATGCAAATAAATGAATAAATGAACAAATGAATATATTTTAAAAGGGTTCTTTCTAGGGACTTAAAAAAGAATTTGGAAACAGAATGCCTCTGAAGGCCAATTTTCTATGAATTATGAAAAACAACGCTTTACGCAATTCCAAGGAAATAAAACATTTTCTGAACATTCTTAGAAAGAACTAAATTCTTCTAAGGCTATCACTACTTCCAAGCCACTGAGAAAAGAGAGAGTTAAAATTTTAAAGAACAGTTTTAAGACTTTAAATTTAAAAGTCTAAATTAAAAAAAAATTTTTTTTGGTGGTTGGCTGGGGACCCAAACCCTTGACCTTGGTGTTATAATACCATGCTCTAACCAGCTAAACTAACCAGCCAGCCCCCTTAAATTCTCTTTGATTTGCAGAAACATACTCTGTATTGAGTCTATGGGTTCTAAAAGACCCCCGAAACAAAACCCTGAAAATTGCAAGATTTTTCTCATGAGGAGTGGGTGGTTACTGGAAAGCTTAAGTCTTAACAATAAATAGTAAGGGCAAAGACGTTAAATCTAAAGATGTGTCTTTGCCAACTCAATCTATACTGTCATCTGCTCTGAAAACATGCGCTTGCTCTAAAGTCAGTCAAAACATCATGAAGGAAATTGATCATCAAAAATAATGAAAATAAATTTATTATTGTGCTCAGCTTTCCATTTGTAAATTTTTTAAGTTTAATTTTATTAAATTTGGGAAAGAAAATTTACTTCTTCAGGCAGAAGTTTGTACTTATTTTATTTTATTTTATTTTTTTATTCCTTTTTGTCTTTTTTACTGACCGGTAACGGGATCGCAACCCTCGGTGTCGTGCCCATACCGGGGACCGGCAATGGGATCGCAACCCTCGGTGCTGCGCCCGCACCGCGCTCAGCCAGCGAGCGGGAACCGGTCTCCACATGGGATCCGAACCCTTGGTGGGAGCGCCGCCGTGCTCCCAAGCGGCGCACTCTCCAGTGCGCCACCGGGCCGGCCCAGAAGTTTGTACTTTTTTAATCTAGGGAAGTGGCAATGCTGTGGAAGTTTATAGACCAATAGGCCAACAGTGACTCTAGGCTGTAGTATGTCTGAGAGCCCAAATAAAGACTGGTACAACTTATATCAGGCAATCTGAAACATTCCTACATGCTATTTCACTGCATGTACATTCAACATAAACAGAAAGAAAATTTAAGTTCTGTAAAAAGGGCTCAATTAGTGAATCAGAGACTTTCCAAACACAAACCGTGGCCTTACTTAGGGCCAAGAACTTAAGTGGCTATGCTTATTTGCTACTCATAGAATAAGAAAATTATTTGATCCAAGTTCTTAAGCTAGAATAATGTAAATATTTCTTTTAAAGGAAAAAAATTGAGAACTCCTACGAATACTGTATATAAGTCAACCCCTTTGACTTTAGTTGTACTTGATGCCAACTTGATTACAATAAGAAACTCAACTGTAAACACTGAATTTGTAGACACTGTAAAAACTGAAGACATTGATGTAGTACTCAGATGTAAGTGGTTATTTAGATGATCCAGAATATGCATAAAGATCTAAGTTTTATGAAATTACTCATGGAATTCACAGACACTCCTGGGGAGCTAAGGAACTCAGCTTGAGAGAGAGAGTATTCTGGGAAATACTTCTGGCCCACCTTTGCTGGCTACTCAAAGAACTATGTCTTCTTGGGTTAAACTGAGGTGACAAACTCTACCCCAGTTTTGAGGGAAAGCTTCCTGCTGGCAGGAGAAAGCAGGGACAGAAAGGTCACTGAAAAACTCAATACTTTTTTTAAAAAAAAAGGGAAAAGAGAAGAAGACTGTAACACATAGTCAGTTCACAGTTCTTCTCAAGGCAAAGCAGATTGGTCTGTCCTTGCCTTGCTTAAACACACACACACTGGACTTCTGTGATCTCTTTTCTCCTCTTTAGTTATCTTTGGTTCTCTTTAAACTTGAGGATCAAATATGAACCTGTGTTGGGCAAGGGACCTGGTTTATTTATTTATTTATTTGTTGCCTGGCTGGTATGGGGATCCTTGATCTGTCATCTTAAATTGTGGTGTGGCCGGTGGGGCCAGCCTGTGGCTCATTTGGGAGAGTGTGGTGCTGATAACACCAAGGCCATGGGTTCGGATCCCTATATAGGGATGGCCGGTTAGCTCACTTGGGAGAACGTGGTGCTGACAACACCAAGTCAAGGGTTAAGATCCCCTTACTGGTCATCTTTTAGAAAACAAAAAAATAGTGGTGTCACAGCCAGCATGGCAACTCTAGTGTGGTCCCAGTTAAGAGCTACACGGTGTTGGTAACCATAGATCTAGGTAGCCATAGATCATTAAGTGCAAAAGCTGCACCCAGATGCTCAAAGTGCTCAGTGCTCTACCAGAGAACTCCTGGAGGTGGCAGGATCCCTATACAGGGATGGCCGGTTAGCTCACTGGCTGAGCGTGGTGCTGACAACACCAAGTCAAGGGTTAAGATCCCCTTACTGGTCATCTTTTAGAAAACAAAAAAATAGTGGTGTCACAGCCAGCATGGCAACTCTAGTGTGGTCCCAGTTAAGAGCTACACGGTGTTGGTAACCATAGATCTAGGTAGCCATAGATCATTAAGTGCAAAAGCTGCACCCAGATGCTCAAAGTGCTCAGTGCTCTACCAGAGAACTCCTGGAGGTGGCAAGAACATAGCGACCTGTAATATCAATCTCCCTGCCAGTTTGGGTAAGAGGGAACTCAATAGAAATGCTATGAAACACAGTTGGAGCAAACTAAAAATACAACGAGTCACTTAGGAAGTCTATAAATATATTAATTATACTTATTGCAAAATTAGAAAGTTGAATTTTCTGGTATTTAATGAGACATTCACTCATTTATTCAATAAACACCCTTTGACCATCTAATTATGTGCCAGGCACTGGACCAAGGGCTGAAGAGACAAAAAAGAATGCAACAATTCTCTGCCCTCAAAGAGCTCATAGTCTATTTGGGGGATGGAGGGTTAAGGATGGGAGGACAAGTAAGGAAAAAAAATACAAACATTTGAGAACTGTAATAATGGAGGAGGGTACAATCTATACAATTGGAACACTAAGTCTTTGAGTCTAGTATCTTCTTTTCAATGGAAAAATGAGGAAGCCAAATTATAACTTTACCATTATTTTCTATATTTTAAATCTATAATAAATAGAGCTCCCATTTTGGGAAGGAGGGACAGGAGAAATTGCATTTTCAAGTTTTCCTGAGTAAATTCTACCTCTAAAGGATAATGGACTGCAACAATGTTATGAACTGGGACATTATTATGAGGCATTGCTGTAGTATCAGTGGCTGATCTGAAGATCATCTACAAGAAATCCCTCAAGACCAGAGATTTAAGTCTACACCTAGAACTGACAAATGTTCTGCAAATGTCCTCTAGATTGCCTACAAGTTTGTAGTTGGTGATTACAATACAATAATATTTATATTCCTGCTCTTGGCAATAATTATGTACTATGAAATAAATATACTCATAAAATGTTTTAAAATTATTATATTTGATGTCTCATTAAAAGCAAAGCTACGTGTATTGGGAGGGGAGGAGGGGACTTCAAGTTAGAATGGGAAATACTCAATTGAAATAGTGTAAAAATTACTACTTTGGGGTTGCGGTTCTCAAAGTGTAGTCTGGGGGTCCCTGGAGTGGTTTCCAAGACCCTTCCAGAGAGTCTGTGAAGTAAAAACTATTTTCATAATAATTCTAAGATGTCGTTTGCCTTTCTCACTCACTCTCATTATTTCTTAAGTGTACAATGGAGTCTTCTAGAGACTCATGATGTGTGAGGACATCATCACTCTGTCAGCAAATAGAATGTATGCCTGTATATTAAACTTTCTCAGTTTTAATTTATAATATGTTAAATATTGATATATATGACCCACAAAAACAGAAGATTTTATGGTTCCTAAATAATTTTTATGAGTGTAAAGAAATCCTGAGACCAAAAAGTTTGCGAATTACCACTTTAGGGGACAAACTTCAACTGAAAGGGCATACCTAATCAAATTTTCTTATATTTTATAGGAAGAAACTAGACCATAGGTTTTATGAAGACAGTGATTGTGTCTTTTTGGCTCATTGTCTCATTCTCAGAATCTAACACAGTGCCAGGTACATAATAGGCATTCAAAAATTTCATAAAATAATAAATGAATTTATACATACATACATACATAATACATACATACATAAATGAAGGCTTTGCTGACTTATTCAACGTTACAGAAAATGTCAGCAGGAAAGCCAGCACTATATTCCAGATCTACTGTCTTCTATTCCTATACTCTTGCTCCCTAGCTCAAGAATACATTTGTTTTTGCTAATCTTTGTCTTATAATCTATTAAAAGCAAGGGAAATCACTTATCATCAATGTGGGATGACAATCTTCTCGTGGCGTTATATATGAGTTGAGCACGATCGTTTTTTCTGGCTTTAAGAGTAATCAGCATGGAGTAGTACCAAAGGGCTGTTATTACATGGAAATGACAAGAGTGATTAGTTTGAATATAACTTTTTAGGTTTTTTCCCCAAAACAGGTGAATTTTTCACGATCCATTCTTATTCTAATTCCTAATCTCCTCTTCCTCCTTTTTTTGGCTACATCATGAAACTTCTGGCAAGTCTTTACTTTAGTGCATTCAGTAGTTCCTAGATTGTGGAAAAGCAAAACCATAAACATTTCTGTGGAAAATATACTTCATATCTTCAAAGATGTTTGGAGACAACCCATGGATATTTGTAACAGAGATGAGAGAAGTTTTCTTGCCACCTTACTGATAGTTACAGAAAATGTAAGGCCCACAACAGCTGACCCAGTCTGAAGATGACCACTACCAGTCTTGTGAGGTGCTGCACTGGCCACCTAATCTAACTCCTGCGAGAAACTGCTTTTACAGATGGCTCACATAAAACAAGGCTTTGAGAGTTGATAGACCAAGCTCTCCCAGTCAAGTAGAAAAATTCTCCTCTCATCCTAATGGTTCACTATCCTATGTCCTTTCTGAGAACAGCCGAAAGTAGGTCCCCAGTAGTCAGACCACAGTGAAGGTTCCTGCAACTGGTGAACTCTCCTGCTCTGGGGCTTTGGGAAGGTTGCAATCACTGCCACTGGGGAAGAAACAAAAGTTCTTGAAATCTCTTGAACACTTCTTAACCCATTCAACATTGTCTTCTAGAGAAGTTGATTAGATACAGTCAATTCTTATTATTTTCATGGTACTTATGTTCTATAAAGTCATTGTCAACACTGAGTTAGCAAATACTGAACCCTTATTCCTAGGGGAAATACAGAGTTAGGTGAGCCTCGGGTCACAACTTTTTCTTCAGCAAATCAATATATAACCTTGCTTAATGTGTGTTTTTGTTTAGAGACACCTTATTTAATATATATTGTTCATTAACATCGAACTCACAGCCAACAGCACTATAACTCATGACTGAATGAAGCTTATCTAACACACGTACTTTTACACAAGAAATATTTTTTCCTAAGGCATATCACAGCCTTTTAAAAATTGTGGTAAGATACACATAACAAAAAATTTACCATTTTAACCATTTCTAAGTGTACAGTTCAGTGGAATTAAGTACATTCACGTTGTTGTGCAATCACCACCATTCATTTCCAGACTTTTTTTGTCTTCCCAAACTGAAACTCTATATCTATTAAACAGAGACTACTCCCACCCCTAACCCCACCAGCCCCTGGCAACTACCATTCTACTCTCCATCATAGCCTTCCTCTGCTTAGGAACACTACACGGCACTTCATACGCTTGGGGGTTGTTTTTAGAAAGTAAAACCAGCAAAATCAACAAAAACCACAAAAATGTGAAAAATGTGTCACGAAATAGACTGCAAAGAGGGCACTCATTTATATTATGAGAGCTGAAATAAAAAGTCAGAGCACTGTCTTGTTTGACCTCAGCTGGGAACCTGTGTGTCACAAGCCTCAAATTTTTTGCTGTTCTGAGCATTTCAATGAATGACTGCAGAACACCAGGTGTATTGATTTTTATAAATAAATTTTAGCAAGTAGGCAAATTTCCAAACACAGAATCCATGAGTAATGAGAATTGACTGTGTATGGAAATGACAACCTTTGTTTACTTTATTCCAGGTAGTAAGAATAAAGAGCAGAAACATGTCTTATAAGAGGGCTGTCTTAGAAAATTTTACCTGCCTCAGAGCCTTGAGAGGTAAACTATGTGAATTGATAATTGGCAGCTCCAAGCTGAAGCAGTTCTAGTTCATGTGGAGGACAATTTTAAGCACAATCTCAACCCTTCCACATGTGACAAAGAACAAGCACTCAAGTACCAGTTATCAATTACTTACTATATGACAGGTGCTATATTCAGCAATTTACATGCATTATTAAATTATATCCCCCCAAAATCCTATGAGGAAACTAAAGGTTAGAAGTTAAGTATCTCATCCATTACCACGTAGTTAGAAATGGCAAAGCTGAGATTTGAACTCATGTCTATTTTACTCCAGAGGCTGAGTTCACAACAGCTATGCAACTGTAGGCACATTAAAAGAAAAAAAAAGGTTTGACTTACTCAGAAGTGTACGGAAGCATATATTACAATGATTATAACACTACAAAGATTTATTTACCAAACAGATAAAACTTTATAAACCTGATCTAATATTGTCCCATAATAAAGA
Organism: Galeopterus variegatus; assembly: GCF_000696425.1. Classification (NCBI taxonomy): domain Eukaryota; kingdom Metazoa; phylum Chordata; class Mammalia; order Dermoptera; family Cynocephalidae; genus Galeopterus; species Galeopterus variegatus. The sequence continues at coordinate 97,257 of NW_007728304.1, read as the reverse complement.
ATATCTGAAATCCTCAGGGCATCTGGTTTGTGTCTGCTTTTCCTTAATCTTTAATGACGGGCAAATCAAATGCATTATGTAAGGCCATTTTTTTCTCAAGAGATGTAGATACCTCTTAAGAATTTGATGAAAATGCATTAACTTTTCAGGCTACTGAGTTGCATTTTAGTGCACCGAGGCGGTAAATTAGTGTACAGTGTGCAAAAATGGTAGTGACCTAAAAAACATGAGCCACTGCATTTTCTTGGAAAAAAAAGTAATGGATTAAATCTCTTAGGAGTCCTTAGCTTCCCAAAAAGGAGCAGGAAGAAGAAATCTCCTTTGGCCTGGAAACATCTTCTGTTTCTCACTGGCTATGTTTGTTTAGCTCTTTAATAGTTCATTTGATTAGATCTCATGGCTCCCAAAGCTAAGGTTGAGAGTTTGATCCCTGCAGAGGCCACTTAAATTTAGAGAACAAAAAGCTCTATTCTCTGCTCTCAGACCTTACCCCAAATCCCTGCCAGGTGTCTGCCCTCTGGTCAAAATGAGAAACTGGCAAAGGGGTGCAAACCTATCACAGTATTGGGAAACAACAAAAGAGCACCCCTCTACTATGGTGCTCTTTCTGTTTTATGTGCTCACAATATTATGATATAATTTATAGAGAAATAGATGCTACACTTTTTACATTTACCACTGGATATCTGAGGCAAACTGTAATAAGCACTGCAATGCCACTCATAAAATCCACTATCTTCTTATTCTAAGTTCAGAAATTTTTCTACTAGCTGACATTTCCCTCTTGATAATAAACAATGAAGAAACACACCTTTTGAGTAATATTAATCTGCACCTTTAAAATAGGAAATAACATAATAGTAATCAGTTAAAAATTGAGCATAAATTTTCATATTAATAAAGTACACTAAACTATTTAAAAATATTTCTATGCACAATAGGACAATATAATAAGAATATTTTCAACATATGCTAAGAATTTAGTCAGGAAAACAAATCCCTCAAATTATAGACAAAAATCTTTTACTAGCATCACAGATGAAAGTCTTTTACTAGTATCATAATCTTAACTTTTCTTTTAATTCAGGCCTTTCTAATTTTTATTTCCCTAATTACATAGCACTAAAATAATTTAATACAACAAATAAAAATCCTTTTACTTCAAGTGCTTGCCTAAGCAATATAAAATCATTTTAATTTTTGAGGAAGTAACATTTCATATTTTTAGCATGAAGTGTAAACTCAAATTTACTTATTTAAATTATAATTTAAGAACTTTATAAAGATTAAGAATTAAGTACAGTTTATATTAACACAGACTTTAACTTTACAAATGTCACATATATCTTTCATTATTTGTAGATTTATTTTTTTTATGAAGCAGTCAAGTGAATCAGCTCACCCTTGACTGTAACAAAATACTGTTTGGTGACTTGTGACAGACAGGGTTTTAACCTCTGACAGCGAGATTCATTGTGGAGCAAGAGCCAATCATAGATCCTGACGACACTTGTCTCATCTAAGTTGGAATATAAAAAGCCACTTGAAATACAGTATAAAAGATTCACTGGTGTGGCAAGTTGTCTCTCAGACTGTACATGCACTAAAATTTTGTTTGGCATTACTCAAAAGCAAAAGAAAAGTAAAAGGAAGAAATAAGAACAAGGAAAAAGATTGTATTGATTTTAAAATCATGCAAAAACTGCAAATCTGTGTTTATATTTACCTGTTTATGCTGATTGTTGCTGGTCCAGTGGATCTAAATGAGAACAGTGAGCAAAAAGAAAATGTGGAAAAAGAGGGGCTGTGCAATGCATGTACTTGGAGACAAAATACGAAATCTTCAAGAATAGAAGCCATAAAAATTCAAATCCTCAGTAAACTTCGCCTGGAAACAGCTCCTAACATCAGCAAAGATGCTATAAGACAACTTTTACCCAAAGCTCCTCCACTACGGGAACTGATTGATCAGTATGATGTCCAGAGGGATGACAGCAGTGATGGTTCTTTGGAAGATGATGATTATCACGCTACGACAGAAACAATCATTACTATGCCTACAGAGTGTAAGTAGTCCTATCAGTGTATATCAACAGTTCTGCTGACTGTCGTCCTAGTGTTTATGAGAAACAGATCTATTTTCAGGCTCTTTTACCAAGCTGTTGGCTTGTATGTAAGTAGGAGGGAAAAGAGTTTCTTTTTTCATGAGAAATATATTAATATATTAAGATTTCATGAGAAATATATTAATGAGACTGAAATCTGCTGCATTATTTGTTTCCTTATAGAGCTAAACAGCTAGAAAATAAAAAGCTTGCACAACATTAATGTTATTTTGTTTAATACAGCAAATATAGCATGTTTATGCTTTTACACCCTAATAACACCAAGACAAAGACTGGGAGATACTACAAGCAATGTTAAAAACTAACATAAAATTTTATAATTGCATTTGGTTATCTAAAATATGCATTTATAATGAGTTTTTTCACTAGTAGAAAAAGGAAGAAATTTGCTAGATGTATAAGCTTATTTGAGCACTGCTGAACACCTAGAGTGATTTGTTATTCAAAAATCTCTGTTTTTATGTTCTTCACAAATTAAAATACTTAATTTGAAAGCTATTAAACTGAAGAGTATGAAAAATATTTTAATTAATGTATTAGTAAGAGCAATGATGAAATAAACATAGCATCATAATCGTGATCTAAATATCAGAAAATGGCTAAGAAATAAACATTTTACTCAGGTAGGTTATGGCTCACGAAGTCCTACTTGTACCTTGACCATGGTGCTACTGTCAAGAGTACCCAGTCATTGTATTTCCAAGCAGGCACATTGCTTAATAATCGTCTAGAATATTTTATTCTTCATGAGAAGTAGAACTATAACCTGTAGTATCAACATTGCCTCTGAAAGATAATATTATTTCATGAAATTCCTTTTGCAGTCAGTTCAAAAGAATGCTTTCTCCAGAAAAGAAAGACAGGCACCTTGACAGAGAAGGCATGACAAGAAAGATTTTGTGCCATGTGTCTGTTATCTCGCCTTAATATGATGCTTTATATGCTTTAAACCAGACTCAAAACAGTTTCAAAATATTGTTTTCCTTATTAAGTAATCAGGTTACAATGCAACAAATAATTTTCTTTAAGACTCTGCTATCAAATAGTCCTGGGCTATATTTACCTTATTTATAGACAATTTTGGAAAATCAAAAGAAAAGAAATTGTTAGTGATTTGCTTACAATGACAGCCGGGCCCTCAAGACAATACTTTCTAGTTTTTGAGATAGTCTGAATATAACATCTAAATTTTGCTTAGTTTTGTTTCTTTAAAAGGCTGTTCCAGAGCCAAAACATAACAGATGTACTATATTTTCTACTAATTCCCGAGGCTCAGTAAGTTGCTGTGTCTGGTCCCCAGGTAATTCAGGCCTGGGGGAAGGGTTCCTTCTTCCAGACTGATTGGTACAGCTGCTCAGTAAGTGTAACTACTCAGATTCCCAAAGAATTCTAAGTGGATGTTCCTCTACAGTGTCTCTTGTTCTTTCATCATCATTTAAAAATTTCATCCACTGTTCATTCCTTCATAGGATTTTCCTTAGTCCAGAGTTCTCTGGAAAAGGGAGTAGATTCTTTATAAACAGCTGAAAATAAATATATCTAAAAAATTCTGAAAAGCTAGAGTAATTATTTTCTTTGATATTTTTTGAGTTATGAATGAAGTTCTGCATAGTATTTCATTTTAGAAGACTGCATATGAATGTATTATCCCAATGGGAAAAAATGCTCAACTATTAATATGGAGGGATATTGTTCATTTTTTAATGGGAAATTACTAATATTAATAACTCTTCTTTCTTTATTCATTTATAGCTGATTTTCTAATGCAAGTGGAAGGAAAACCCAAATGTTGCTTCTTTAAATTTAGCTCTAAAATACAATACAATAAAGTAGTAAAGGCCCAACTGTGGATATATCTGAGACCTGTCAAGATTCCTACAACAGTGTTTGTGCAAATCCTGAGACTCATCAAACCCATGAAAGACGGTACAAGGTATACTGGAATCCGATCTCTGAAACTTGACATGAACCCAGGCACTGGTATTTGGCAGAGCATTGATGTGAAGACAGTGTTGCAAAATTGGCTCAAACAACCTGAATCCAACTTAGGCATTGAAATCAAAGCTTTAGATGAGAATGGTCATGATCTTGCTGTAACCTTCCCAGGACCAGGAGAAGATGGGCTGGTAAGTGATAACTGAAAATAACATTCTAACAACTTGTTATGTTTTTATTCATAGTGTGAATGAATGATTGTGGAAAATAACTAATTTCCTATACTCATGAGCCAAACAAAGGTATCTTACCCCAAGGGTAGCCCTGTACCCAATAAAAGTAGGTATCCGATTTCATATCCTATGAAAAACTCCCTTGATACTCTTACTTTGCATGAAGATTTAAAAAACTATCATATCATGGTTCTTAGCTTCTTAAGTTCTTTTCAGTTGGGATTGAAACATGAAGTGCTTTTCATTGACATGATAGATGATTATATAAATAAAAGCATGAGCTTTATATAGTGGATTCTAGTACATATCCAACAATTAAAAACTTTTTTTTTTCTCCCAGAGGGTGGCAAGTGTGTTGAAAATTTTTGGCTTAGCATATAGCAGAAAAAACAAACTTTAAAAATTATAATTAAAATAAAATGCTTTTATTTATAACAATTAACTAAATATGATATGTACAGGCTTATATTTTATTAAATATATTATATTTAAGGTCCTTTTGATAAATGTTTATTACTTGTGGAGTGTTGAGGCACTGATGTATATATAGATTACTTTGTGGAATACCCCTAATAAAATATTAATTTCCAAGCTAGTTAACCTTTGCCACCTAGCTTACTTCTGATCTGCCTTAGCATTCTTGTGCAACAGTTTACTTAGGGAATGCCAACTAATTTAATGCCAGGCCAAGTAGATGATAATATCTTATATATTATAAAAATTAATAAAACTTATTTTAAAACCTAACATAAATTTAGGGTTACTCTGCTGGCTTACCTAGGCTTCTATTTACTTCTGTTTTCAAAAACTTATTTGACGTGACCATATTTTTTACTTCCATCCAGCAACATAATTTACAACAGAAAATTATGTTTGTAAACAATAAGCATTAAGTTATCTTTTTAATCTTTAAATGATCTTGGTTATAAAGATTATATAATTAGCAAATCACATCTACTTCAAATGAAAACATATTCTTTAAAAAACTAGTTTTCTAAATGATCTATTTTTCTTCATATATGCTACTCTAGATGTGTTGACTCCCTAAATGATATTATTCTTTTTCACAATCTTAAATAACCACCAGATTTACTTTCATTTTGATACAGGGTAAAAACTATTATCAGTTATTTGAGAAAGTGTTCTCCTTTATAGATAGTATTTTAACAATCAAAGTGATAGGTTTTAATTATTATTAAACAGGAGGTTAATATAATGTATTTCTCAGATTTTTCCATATGAAAGGAAACAAAGTCTCAAATGCATTTAAAGATTGGGGCTAACAAATTATTATTATTTAAATATCTGAATAGAAACATTTTTCATTGAAAGGATAAAGGAAATTTTCATAGTCTCCTCTTCAGAATCTATCCTTCCTCTCTTATGGTTCTCTTTCCAACCCAATAAGCAAACCACCACCCTCAGAACCCTACCTTCCTTTCCATCACCATAAGTACAGTGCTGGGAGGTAGCTATTTTGCTCTGGTTTTAATATCCAACTTTCCCTGAGTAAAGACCTAGGAAATGAAGGATGGATGAATATACCTATCCCTCCAGGAGTCACCAGACATATTTAGCCAACATATTTAATCAAGCATGAAGAGAGGGAGCTCACCTCTTTCCTCCTTCCCCACTTCCCCTCTCTTCTCTTCTCTCTCTTTTCCTCCTTCTCTCCCTTTTTTTCCCATAAGTATTTTCAGGACATCAATTATGTGCCAGGCAGTGCGATACTCAAATTTGGAAAAAAAAAATTAAAAAGACATAGGACTGACCCTCAGGGGAATTTGTATTGCTGCTATATTCTTTTGAGCCATAGGGTGAAAAAATCAAGCCTAGTATAAATTAAAATTCCTTAACATTTTGCCTTTTAAAAATAAATGTGTTATAAGCAAAATGATTAGTTTCTTTCTTCGATAATGACTTATTAAGGTAGGAAAGTGTTTTAGTGTCAATTAATATTACTGATTATTCTTTCCTTTTCACACAGAATCCCTTTTTAGAGGTCAAGGTAACAGATACACCAAAAAGATCCAGAAGAGATTTTGGTCTTGACTGTGATGAGCACTCAACAGAATCGCGATGCTGTCGTTATCCTCTAACTGTGGATTTTGAAGCTTTTGGATGGGACTGGATTATTGCGCCTAAAAGATATAAGGCCAATTACTGCTCTGGAGAGTGTGAATTTGTATTTTTACAAAAATATCCTCATACTCATCTAGTACACCAAGCAAATCCCAGAGGTTCAGCAGGTCCTTGCTGTACTCCCACAAAGATGTCTCCAATTAATATGCTATATTTTAATGGCAAAGAACAAATAATATATGGAAAAATTCCAGCCATGGTAGTAGACCGTTGTGGGTGCTCATGAGATTTATATTAGGTTTATAACCTCCTAAAACATGGAAGGTCTCCCCTCAACAATTTTGAAACTGTGAAATTACATACCACAGGCTACAGGCCTAGAGTATGCTACAGTCACTTAAGCACCAGCTATGGTATATGAACTAAAAAGAGAGAATATATGCAATTGTTGGCATTTAACCATTAAAATAAATCATACAATAAAAAGTTTTATGATTTCCAGAATTTTTGAACTGGAAGGAGATCAAATTACATTTATGTTCATATATATTACAACATAGGCAAGGAAATGAAAACAATTCTCCTTGTGTTCTGGTGAATTAAAGGAGTATGCTTTAAAGTTTATTTCTTTAGTTTCCTTTAATATTTACAGAAAAATCTATAATAGTATTGGTAAAATGCAGGATTGTTATATAACATAATTCGAATCATCCTTAAACACTTGAATTTGTACTATATGATAGCATACTTGGTAAGATAAAATTCCACAAAAATAGGGATGGTACACCACGTGCGAGTTTCCATTCCTATTATGATTGGTACAGTATATTAACAATCCATGCCAATGGTGCTAATACAATAGGCTGAATGACTGATGTCATCAGGATTTATCAAATAAAAAACATTCAGTAAAATAATGTTTCTCCTTTCTTCAGGTTCATTTCATACACCTCCAAATGGGGAAAAGATTTTCTTTAATGAAAGAAGAATCATTTTTCTTGAGGTCGGTTTTTAATTCTGTAGCATACTTGGAGAAACTACATTATCTTAAAAGGCAGCCAAACAGTACTCATTTTTATCAAAATTTCAAAATTTTGCAACACTGCAGTTTTATGATAAAATAATAGAAATGACTGATTCTATCAATATTGTATAAAAAGACGTTGAAATAATTGCATTTATATAATTGTATACAATATTGTTTTGTAAATAAGTGTCTCCTTTTTTATTTACTTTGGTATATTTTTACATTAAGGACATTTCAAATTAAGTATTAAGGCACAAAGACATGTCATGTATCACAGAAAAGCAACTGCTTATTTTTCAGAGCAAATTAGAGATTAAATAGTGGTCTTAAAACTCCATATGTTAATGGTTAGATGGTTATATTACAATCATTTTATATTTTTTTACATTATTAACATTCACTTATGGATTCATGATGGCTGTATAATGTGAATGTGAAATTTCAGTGGTTTACTGTCATTGTATTCAAATCTCAACGTTCCATTATTTTAATACTATTACTAAAGCATACCGAAATGATTTAACTCCATTATCTGAAATGAAGAATAATAAATTGTTATCTCAACAAGAACTGTTCCTTTCATTTTATAATTTGATAATGAATATATTTATGCATTTATTTACTTCTATTTTGTAAATTGGGATTTTGTTAATCACATTCATTGTACTTATGACTAGGTGAAATTATTTCTTATGTCTAATGTGTAGAAACAATATATATTAAAGTGTTTTCACATTTTTTGAAAGATGTAACAGTTTTTTGTTATAATAATTAATTCTGGATTTCTGATTTTTACTTTATTAGAAAAAGTCCAATGGTTTATTACAAAAGTTTGGCTTAGGAATTTTAGGTCTGCTACTGTAGCTCTCATGAGTGAGATTCATTTTAAATTGGTCCTGGTCAAGTCACTTTACACACACACAAATAAGGACTAGTTATATCTGTTTCATTTCTCTTTTTCTTGACCTGAAAACTATTTATATATTTTCATAGGTTCAATTTCCAAATGCATTGCAGTTGGCAAGGGTATACAGTCCTAGAGTTACAAGTTCTGCTGAAGCCACAGGGACACAGGGAAGCTATGTCTTTTTCCTAGCACTTAATGATACTGGCACATTTATTTGAGCTTTAGGGGACACGGATTTTCAAACTGAATAGCAAAACGATTAAAAAGTACCTAGAAATCCTTAAGCACAATACCGCACTTAAATATTTTTGAAGTGATCCAGCCTCTCCACCCCCTATCAGTTTAGTAGTTTAGCTATAAAGCAGTGACTAAGTTTAACGGGGGAGATAATTAAAATTCTATTGTGTTATGATTCCTAAGTAAATAATTCATAATTAATATAAATGTAATTTTAACAATTTATATTTGTACATTAATTATAAGAAATAGAAATTAAATTCAAATGTTACATTTGTTTTATCATTCATCCTACTAGTACTTCTTAAAACTGTAATGTAAAAAAAAGTCCACTTAAAATATCAAACGATCACTTTTTAAAACAAAATACATGAATACTACCAATAATATAACTAAAAATTAAACTATAGGCAATAATATACAAGTTATAACTTGACTAGCATGTGATATACAGTGGTGAAATTTCATTTACATGGTCATTCAGTTCCTGTCTATATACTGCAAAACATATCCAAGAAAACTGTATTCATCTTGGTCATCCCTGAGTAAGATGTCAAGCAATGCAAAATGGTACTAAATTAGTATATTCATGTCTAGATGGCATTTTGCAGTCTTTCCAAAGACTTTTGGAAAACGAATACATTTACATTAGATAGCATGCATGGTTTATAGCAAGATTTTCTTTGTTGCCATTCAAAAAACTACATATAGGGAATACTGAAATATATTCTATTACGCATATCAAAGAGTACATATCAAAATACCTCAATGAGAACCTCATTTTGTCAAGAACCCAGGATGTTCTTGAATGTAAGATTTTATGTATGAGGCTGTCCAATTTATCTGACAGGCATAAAATAAATGTAAAATAATGACAGACAACTACTTGATAATATAACTTACAAAGGTTGAATAGTTCACATCAGTTTTAATATTACACTAAATATTCCTGACACAGAAATAAATAGCTTGTCAATGAAGCAAAGACACACACATGCTCAGTTTTTATTGATTCCAGTTTGGGATTACTGTAAAAAAGAAGCGTTTTAACAGTATAATACTATTGTTTTTGCTTCATAATAAAGGTGATGTTTTTATTAAATATACACACATATATCTACTTTCTTAAAAATTGATCTTAATAAAATTTTCTCTTATTAGTTCTCTATACGCACTGTAGGCAAAACACTATTCACTAGAATTAACTTATAGAAATCTAAAACATATTCTTAGATTCTGATCCTAAGGAGACTTGTTGAAAAGTTCTCCTGAGAATGACCAATAGTTAGTCAATTCAATTAACCTTGAAGGGAACTTTAAACCAAATATGTAAAAACGATTAATTCACTAATTCATAACTTTTTTTTCCTGACCATTCAAGATTACCCTACTAAGAAAACTTCTCCTACAAGTGTTATGCTGTTTGTTTCCTAATGTCTTATGAAGAACCCTATTCAGAACAAAATTTGGTTATGCAGTTTTGGCCATAGACCCTCCACAAGACTTTCCCAGATCCACTCCCATGGACACTAAATTTAAGAAGCCAAATATCTCTTGGCTCTATTCCCATGGAACTCAGAATTTTGGTGTTACTTCTCAACCAGCCAAAACCAAAAGATGTCCATACAAGAAAGTTTGCCTACATGATGTCATCAAATCCTGATAATGCTGAGATAGAATTCTAAAAGTGAGAATCAAGCTTAAAAACACCATTTACTAAGTATACTGGAGTAACTCTGGGAGAAAATCTAAATCGTTAAATAAAACAATTGAGTGGTCATTGAGGCACTGCTTAGCTTCAACATCTAAGAATATCTTTCTGAAAAACTGCATACTTCTCAGGCAACTCAAATGATGGAGTGAATTATGTGGCTACCTGCACACTGGGTGAAGAATGACTGAGGAACTCTAGGTCATCTTGGGCTCTGAACCTGGCCAGGTGCCATGTGGTATAAATTATAGCAAAAAAGAGTAGATAAGGGTAGTCCCCCCTACCATCAGATGTGCCTTAGGAGCCAGTAAAATTGTCCCAAAGTCTAGAATCTACCAAGACCTGTGTTTTATAGTGAACAAATCCTTACAAATCCAGAGTCAGAATTCCAAGAAAGTTGCATAGGACTGCTGGGAACCTAGTTAGATTCCCATCTACTCACAGGCCAGGGTGCATCCCTGTGACTGAAACAAGTGGGCCTCTCATGGCAAACATCACTCTGCAACTGCAGTGCCAGCAGAGCTCCTTCAGTTGCTGATAGAAATGTGTAGACTGTGTAGGGAGCCCTATCCAGCTTGACCAGATGTTTCACCAAAGATCCCTAATCCTGGCCAAAGACAGCAGTATCATTTCAGGGCAGAATTTGTGACAGGGGCTACATATATATATATATAGACACAGCCTTATCTGGTATATTACCTGGTTAGTGTGCTTGACCTTGATATATCCTGTTCAGCTGGGCAAGGAATAAACCACTCGTAAAATCTTGGACAAGACGCTTGAGTATGTACTTAGGGAGAAAAGCACACTATATAGATATTATCTCCAATTTTAAAATGAGAAAGTTAAGGCTCAGAGAAGCTCATGACTGAAAAGTGACCAAGACAGGTGCATACATGATGAAATAAATGCAAACTCAAATGTAATGGTGTAACTTTTCATAGTCCTTAAGTCAGATGTGAAAAAATATAACTTTTTAATTCTTGCGAAACTGACTTCAGCTCTTACTTCAAGCCCTCTCATGTTATATCACTATTTCTACTTTATAGACGCAACACCCTCGGGAACTACTCTATGATGCTTATCATCTCCCTGGACCTCTCTCAGAAAATGATGTGCAATACCCCTCTATTCTCAAGTGTCTGAACTTAAAGGAGGGTTATGATGTGTCTCTACTTACATCCAGCTCAGCCTATGACGTAGGGCATCAAAAAAGACCAATATCTGAAACCTCTCTCTTACCAACAAATTCTCTCCCATCATCAGCTCATGAGATCTTAATGTGAAAAGATACAGCATAGGTCTGGCTGACTGAACCTATTTACTAACTCTTTATAATTTATACCTGAGACTACCTAGACTCTTGAATGTAAAAACTAAATACTTGCTACATTTTTTTTTTTTTTTTGATTCTGCTGATCTGACAAATACTTCCTGGAAAAAAGTAACTTTTTAATGAACCACGTTGCTAATTTTCACTAATAATAAAAATGTAAATGAAAATTACATGCCATCCTTTCACCTATCAATGTACTAAATTTTCATGTTCATATCTAGTTTTATTAGATGGGTGACCAGAACTGAACGCTCTATACACTGCCTATAGAAAGACCTTGACCAGTGCTTTCTAATCTTAATGTGAAATTAAACTGAATTTTGCCTGAGGCTACTTCTACACTTTGAGTCCCTACCTAACTGAACTGCAACCCAACTTAGTATGTAAACAAGCCAAAAACTTAATTTAGTAGTATATTTTGTAACAAATAGCTGTGTCTCAGCCAATCACAGCAGCTCCACTTCAGCCAATCACAGGCTGCTAACTGATCAGACTATGTCCAAATAAGGTACATTCTACACATGTATGTTAAAAAAATTTCCTTTGTAGAGTCAAAGAGTATTATTATCTCTAATTTCAATACATAATATAATTTGTACTCTGTAGAGGTTGTACCAATTTATATTTCTATTAATAATGTATGAGATTACCTATTTTCTCATACCCTCATCATTCTTATTTCTAGTCTGATAAGTAAAAAACGGTATCTGCTCATGATTTTAATTGCATGTCTTCTATTTTTGAGTGATGTTATTAATCTTTTCATGTTTATGAATCATCTATACTTCCTTTTCTATTAACTGTTTGCTTTCATCCTTTGCCCATTCTTTGTATTTGGCTGCTGGTATTTTTTTTTTTTTTAAATCTATATGTTTAAGAAGTGAGCCCTTTACAATGAGAGCTGTAACTATTTATTTCCAGATTTCCTTTATTTCCAGATTTGTCTTTTGACTTTGTTTTTGGTTTCTTGTTCTTTTAATGCAGAATTTAAAAATATTTCTATGATATCACATACTTTAGTTTTTATTTTATGGCTTCCAGGGTGTTTTTTTTTTTTGTCATGCTTAGAAAGGCCTTTTACACTTTATAGTTATATTCTAAAATCCTTCTTAAGTTGGCCCTGCGACTGATGGCACCAGAGTAACTGACTGCCTTGCCAACCCCCAGCATAAGTGCCCCATCCTGAAAGACGGCCCTGCTGCTGACTGGCCAGTATGACTGGCTGCCTCACTGGCAACAGCACTTTCTACCACTGTTGCAGACACCAGTGCTGAATGAGTATTTTATGACAGCCACTGCCATAGCAACTGCCACTGCAAGGGTGGCTTGCTGCCACACCAGGAGTCACTGCTCCTTCATCAATAGCCTGCTGACCACTCACTGACATAGACAGAAGGAGAGTCACCAGTGGAGCCCAGGGAAAGAGGTGAGCGAGCACAGATCCATGACCCAGTGGCCCAACCCACAGGGAGAATTACACTGTCATATGAAGTAGCACAATTGGGGTTGGGGGGTACATGCAAAAAACAATAATCACTACCATGAACACACAAGAAAGAACAAAACCTAGTAATACAACAAAAATGCAAACAAGAAAGAGAAAGAAACTTTATCTAACCACTTCAAAAAAACAAATGAACATGGAAGACAAGCAACAAAATGGAAAGGAAAAAAAGATATTTAAAACATCCAAACAAAAATTGACAAAATGCCAGGAGTAAATCAACACCTTTCAATAATATTTAATGTAAATGGATTAAATTTCCCACTCAAAAGACACAGACTGACTGATTGGATTAAGAAGATAAACCCAAGTATACGCTGTCTTCAAGAGACTCCTCTCACCTGAAAAGACACACACAGACTAAGCGTGAAAGGATGGGAAAAGATATACTATGCAAATGGAAACCCAAAATGAGCAGGAATTATATCAGATAAAATACATTTTAAACAAAAAAACCATAAAAAGAGACAAAGAAGGCCAGTATATAATGACAAAGGGATCCACCCAGCAAGAAAACATAACAATAATAAATATATATGCACCCACCATCAGAGCACCCATTTATATAAAGCAAACACTATTAGACCTAAAGTAAGAGATAGAAACAAAACCATGATAGCTGGGGACTGGATCACCCCTTCTCAAAATTGGACAGATCATCTAGGCAAAAAATCAACAGAGAAACACAAGATTTAAACTACACTTTAGGCCAATTGGACTTGGTAGACATGTATAGAACATTTCATCCAACAACCATAGAATATACATTCTTCTCATCAGCACATGGGTCCTTCTCCAGGACAGACCACATCTTAGGTCACAAACCAAGTCTCAACAAATTTTTAAAAACTGAAATTATTTCATGTATCTTTTCAGACCACTGTGGATTAAAACTAGAAATCAATAACAAGTGAAACTCTGGAAACTATATAAACACATAGAAATTAAACAACATTCTCCTGAATGACATATGGGTCAAAGAAGAAATTAAACAAGAAATCAAAAAATTTCTTGAAACTAATGAAAATGAAGACACATAATACCAAAACCTGTGGGAAAAGCAGTACTAAGAGGGAAGTTTATCACAATAAATGATCACATCAGAAGAACTGAAATATTATAAATAAACAACCTAATGCTACACCTCAAAGAACTAGAAAAACAAGAACAATCCAATCCCAAAGTTAGCAGATGGAAAGAAATAATTAAGATCAGAGCAGAACTAAATGAAATAGAAATCCAAAAAATAATACAAATGATCAATGAAACAGAAGTTGGTTTTGGGGCTTCTGGTCAAAATGGCAGAATAGACAGTCCCCAGCATCACTCTCTTCCACAAATCAACCAATTAACAACTATTAAAAAACAACAACAGCCAAGCTGGGGCTGCTAGAGCTCAGGGGAAGAGGAGGAGAGACCTATGGAATGCATGAAGGTCAGAGAAGCCATGAAGAGAGAAAGAAAAAACTGCTCCAACTGTTTTGTGCTATGGCTGTGCCTTTTGGATGAAATTGCTTGGAGGTGACAGGGGAGAAGAGGGCCTTGGTGGCGCCCAGGCTAGCACTACCACCAACAGGGTTCCCATGGACCCACATAGGACCAAGGAGCCACAACGACTGAAAAAAAGGAGCCACTTAGAGGCCAGTGAGTCATCACAAGGGACCAAATCATGGCCTGTCCCATGGGAAGTGTTTGCAGCACAGGCACTGGGGGAGACAAGCCCACTGGGGGAATACTGTGGTACAGCAAGGACAGCAGATGTGCCCTCCAATCAGTGTAGGACCACTCAGAGGAGACTGGTCATGAATATAGAATTTCAGAGGGTGCAGTTTGATGAAAAGTCTCAGGCCCAGACCAGTGTTTATATCCAACCCAGTTGCATCAGATTTCACCAGGTCTAGAAGTACCTATAAAATCAACCATTAAAACCTGAGCTGTACAAAAAGCCTTCCCTAGGGAATCAGCGCAAAGCAGCAGTTTAGCCTGACCACAGGGCTCAAGTACTTGTCCCCACAGGAAGTTTCCCCATTTTAGAAGTAAGCAAAGGACAACAAATTAGTTCCAGCACAGTGTTTAAGTGGTGGGAACAGCAAATAATCCAACACAGAACTGAAAGAAAAAACAAAGTACCCACAACCAGAGACAAAGTTTGATACCAAAGAACACCTATAACACCTAGAAGGACTGGAAGTCCCCTGGGCTATTAAGCCAGGAAAAGGGGAGGGCCGGGGATCTCAACCATGTCCCTGACACCCACAACCAGTATTGAGTATGGGGGCTGAGGGCTTTGGTCATCCCCCTGATAAGTGCAACCACCCCAGTGACAACCACTGAGCCACTGCAGGAAAAGCCCTGGGATCTCCCAAACCAGAGTGGCAGGGGGCTAAGAGCCTCATCCACTCCCCCCACCAACATGAGCAATCAGCCCAGTGGCAACCACTGAATCACCACAGGAGGTGCCCTGGGCTCACCTGAGCCAGAGCAGTGGGGGTGCAGAGGGTCTCATCCATGCGCCTCCCCACATGAGCAACCAGCCTGGCAACAACCACCGAGCCACTGCAGGAGGCACCTTGGGTTCTCCTGAGCCAGGGAGGCAGGGAGCCGAGGGTCTCGACCATGCACCCCTCCATGCTCAACCAGCCCAGTGACGACCAGCAAGACTCAGCAAGAAGGGCCCCAGGTTCCTGATCTAGGGTGGTGGGGGGTGAGGGCTATTTCTACACCCTCTTCACATCTGTAGCCAGCCTGGAAATAACCAAGCCACCAGTGGAAGTCCACTGGTCTCCCCTGTGGGAATGTGGGGGGGTATCATAGGCCTCAATTCCACCCTTCCTCCTTCCTCCTTCTTCCACCCCATTTCCTTCCCCTTTCTCTTCTCCCTCTCCCTCCCAACTGCTCTACAACAACATAGAATGTAAAAAAAATGATATTAATAAAATTTTTTTTTGAAGTTGTCTTTTTGAGAAGATAAATTAAATAGACAAGCCATTAGCTGGGCTAAGAAGAGAGAAGACCCAAACAACAAATAATTAGAAATGAAAAAGGAGACATTACAACTGAAACCACAGAAATACAAAGAATCATTAGAGACTATTATGAACAACTACACACTAAAAAATTTGAAAACCTGGAGGGAATGGACAAATTTCTGGACACTCACAAACTACCAAGACTGAATCAAGAACACATAGAAAACCTGAACAGACCAATAACAAACAACAAGATTGAAGCAGTAATCAGCAGTCTCCCAAAAAAGAAAAGCCCAGGACTAGAAGGCTGTACTGCTGAATTCTACCAAACCTTTTAAAAGGAATTAATATCAGTCTTCTTCAAACTATCCAAAAAATTGAAACAGAGGCCATTCTCCCAAACTCTTTTTCTATGAGGCAAACATCACCCTGATACCAAAACTAGACAAAGATATAACAAAAAAAGAAAACTATAGGCCAATATCTTTGATGAACATAAACACAAAAATCCTCAATAAAATATTATCAAATAAAATACAGCAACACATCAAAAAAATTATACACCACAATCAAATGGGATTCATCCTAGGTATGCAAGGATGGTTCAACATACACAAGTCAATAAACGTGATACACCACATCAACAAAATCAAGAAAAAGAACCAAATGATTATCTCAACTGACACTGAAAAAGCATTTCACAAAATTCAACATCCTATCATGATAAGATTCTTAGCAAATCAGGTATAGAAGGAAGTTTCTCAACACAATAAAAGCCATGTATGACAAACCCACTGCCAATATCATCCTGAATGGGGAAAAGTTGAAAGCTTTTCCCTTAAGAATGGGAATAAGACAAGGATGCCTACTCTTACCATTCCTATTTAACATAGTATTGGAAGTACTAGCCAGAGCTATCAGGCAAGATAAAGAAATAAAGGGCATCCTGATTGGAAAAGATGAAGTCAAATTGTCCCTGTTTGCAGATGACATGATCCTATATATAGAGAAGACTAAAGACTCTACAAAAAGACTCTCAGAGTTGATAAATGATTTCAGTAAAGTTGCAGGATACAAAATCAACATGCAAAAATCAGTAGTACTTTTATACTCCATCAATGAAAATGAGAAAGAAAAAGAAAAAGAAATCAAGAAATCTAGCCCATTTACAATAGTCACATACATACAAAAAATCTAGGTATAAAGTTAATCAAGGATGTGAAAGATCTCTACAACAACTACAAATCACTGTTGAAAGAAATCAAAGAGGTCACAAAAAGATTGTGAAAATGTATAACATTGTGAAAATGTCTATACTACCTGAAGCGATCTATAGATTCAATATAATCCCCATCAAAATAACAATGACATTCATCACAGAAATAGGACACAATTCTAACATTCACATGGCAAAATGAAAGACCCCAAATAGCTAAAGTGATACTGAGCAACAACAAAAAAAACTGGAGGCATAACACTACCTGACTTCAAGATATACTAGCTTTGTAGTATAACCAAAACATGGCATAAAAACAGACATGAGGATCAATGGAATGGAACAGAGATCCCAGAAGTCAATTCACATACCTATAGGCAACTGATCTTCAACAAAGGCACCAAGAACATATTTATTGGGGAAAGGACATTCAATAAATGGTGCTGGGAAAACTGGACATTAATATGTAGAAGAATGAAACTAGACCCATACCTCTTGCCATATGCCAAAATCAACTCAAAATGGATTAAAGACTTAATCCTGAAACTATAAAACTCCTAAAAGAAAACATAGGGGAAACACTTCAGGAAGTAGGACTGGGCAAAGACTTTATGAATAAGATCCTAAAAGCACAGGCAACAAAAGGAAAAATAAAAAATAACATATCTAACTAAAAAGCATTTGTACAGCAAAAGAAATAATTAACAGAATGAAAAAACCTACGGGGGGGGGGAAATATTTGCAAACTGCACATCTGACAAAGGATTACTATCTAGAATATAGAAGGAAGTCGACCAACTTATTAACAAAAGAAATAACCTGATTAAAAAATGGGGGCCGGCCCGGTGACGCACTGGATAAGTGCGCTGCTTGGGAAGCGCGGCGGCACTCCCGCCCGAGGGTTCGGATCCCACATACAGACCGGTTCCCGCTCGCTGGCTGAGCGAGGCGCGGGAGCAACGCCGAGGCTTGCGATCCCGTTGCCGGTCCCCGGTCTGGTACGGGGGCAACGCTGAGGGTTGCGATCCGTTGCCGGACACGGAAAAAAGACAAAAAGACAAAAAAAAAAAAAAAAAAAAAAAGGG
>NW_007728304.1:4806-78879 GCF_000696425.1 Galeopterus variegatus | reverse complement strand
AAAAAAAAAAAAAAAAAAAAAAAAAAAAAAAAAAATAGGCAAAGGAGCTGAATATGCATTCCTTCAAGGAAGATATACAAATAAATGGTCAAGGGACATATGAAGAAAAGCTCAACATCACTCAGCATCCAGTAAATGCAAATCAAAACAACAGTGAGATATCAGTGAGACTGGCCAGTATAAAAGACAGAGAATAACAAATGCTGACAAGGATGCAGGGAAAGGGGAACCATTCCTACATTATTGGTGGGACTGTAAATTGGTGCAACCATTATGAAAATGGTATGGAGGTTCCTCAAACAACTACAGAAAGAACTGCCATACTACCCAGCAATCCCACTATGGGGTGTATACGCAAAGGAATGGAAATCACTGTGTCAAAGGGACACCTGCCCTCCCATGTTTTTCGCAGCTCTATTTACAATAGCCAGGAGTTGGAACTGACCTAAATATCCATTGTCAGATGACTGGATAAGAAAAATGTGGTGTGTGGAACACACACAATGGAATACTATTCTGTCATAAAAAAGAATGAAATACTGCCATTCACAGCAACATGGATGTAATTAGAGAAAATTATGTTAAGTGAAATAAGCCAGGCACAGAAAGAGAAATACCATATGTCCTCACTTATATGTGGGAGCTAACAACAAGAAAACCCCCCAAAACACAAATATATAAAAAACGAAAGAAAAACACGACAATCACAATAATATACTGAACTTTCAGGAGAAGAAAATGGAACTGCGGTTACCAAAGGTGAGAAAGGGGGAGGGGGAGAAGGGAAAGGGAAGAATTGGTAAAGGGCCATGAAAATCGATTACACTGTGTAATGAAGAATATACTAATTAAGCTGATTTGGACATCACATATTACACACAGGTATTGATAGTCAATGCTACAGATATGTACAACCAATTGCGTTCCAATAAAAAATAAATGAGTTAAAAAATGCATCATATTTTCTTCTAACACTTTTATGATTTTGTTATTTACTTTTAAAATCTTTAATTCATCTTAACTCTATTTTGTTGAAAGTGTGAGACAGGAAACCAATTTATTTTTCTTCAAATGTATTACCATTTTTAATACTATCTTTTACTGGCTGATTTGAAATGTGGAATGGTGCTCAATGGACACTTATCCTAACAACCACATGTATTATTAGATCCAAAACTCCATTTCCATAGAACTTAGTAATAACACAGGATGCTTAGGACAAAATCAGGAACACTCTTGAAATCTAACCACAATCAATAGAAATGAATGTGAAAACAGTAGGATAACTGATAATAATAGGGTTTCTGTCCAGTCAGAAACGATCAGTTGCAGCCCTTTCCATATTCATTTATGTATTCCCCATCAAGTTTTTTAAGTCTTCTACTACTGTATTTTAATTCCCCCTTTTCTGTAGCTGTGGGACATTTAGCCCACAGCAACCAAGTCCTTCTAGGACAGCATCCCTCACCTCTAGTGATCCCAAGATTACTTTTTCTTCAGACTCCAGAGGGAAAAAAAAAATACAATCCCTTCTCCTCAATCACTCCATTAATTGATTAGTTCCACCAATATGTCATTCAGCCTCTCACAGGAGTAATGATTTTCTCCATTGTTGCCAGAAGAGGAAGGCACAAAAATAATTCAGAATGTCTCTTGTAATTTTCCTTTGAAATAATGTATCAGTTCTGTTCATATTTGTGTGCTATCAGATTTTACCCATTCACTGAGTCCTAGACACTACTGTAGAAACGAAGGAGAGAGTAGAGCAGAGGAATAAATCATAGTCTTCCCTCAAGAAACTCACAGTCTAGTGAGAGCAGAAGAGTAAACAGTAAAGGTAAAAGTAAATACTTTTAAAAAATGTGACAAATGGTGCCTAGTGGTCACTTACTCTGACAACTACATGGATCATTACACAGGGTGCTGTGGGTGAAGTGAGGAAAGTCAGACTGGGAGTTCATGAAGACTTAAAAGGAGGTGATGTTAGTAATGTCATTAATAATGAATAAAAATTTGATGGATGAGTAAGGAGAAAGAATAAATGCGGAAGAAGAAGGAATAAGAGCATTCTAAAACAAAAAAAACTAAAAATATACACACACAAATGCAGTCATGAAAGAGCAGGATGCCTTCTAGGTCCTGCAAGTAGTTCAGAGTGGCTGAAAGGATAGGGCCTTAGGCAGTGAGTGACAAGCAATGAGGCTACAGGGGTAGACTGACATCTAGGACAAGCCTTGTATGTCTTCCTAAGGAGTTTGTCCTTGATACCGTCAGAGATGAGAACCAGCGAAACATTTTAAGGGGGTAGCAATATGGTTAGAAATAATTTTTTTAAAACCCATTTTGAATAAGGTGTTTTAACCTTTATTTGTGCCAAGGTCCCTTTTGAAATCTGGTGAAGCCTATATGTTACTTCTCAGAATAATAGTTTAAACACATTAGTTTACAAAAGAAACCAATTATATTGAACTATAACTTATGAAAATATTTTTAACGTGGGATATAATAAAATCTGATACCACAAAAATTATTAATAAAATAACAACACTTAGTAAGTGGAATGACTATCATAATTTAAAAGTAGTGATGAGCATAAACTAAATACCTGTAACAACTGCAATTTGATATTAAATATTTGTGATATCTATTGGTGACAAGGTCATAGATAGTATGAATACTTCTGTGATTTTAAGCCTATATACAGAATGGAAAGATGCCAAATTTCAACTAATATGAGCTAAAGATGTAATTTTTTCCATCTAATATCCGGATCCTCTAAATACTAAGTAATAGCATAAATGAAAGAATGTAGGGGTGGGAATGGAAACAATGAATTCAATTAGAAATTACTAGTCTGGGGCAAAGTGATAAGAGCGTGAATATTAATAGCTAACATTAATTGAGCACTTACTATGTTTCGGGTACTGTTCAAGCTATTTTCTATGATTATCTCATCTGCAGAGGTAGGACTACTATTATTTATATTTCACTGGTGAAGAAACTGAAGCACAGAGAGCCAAGGAACTTCATTCAGTTTACAGCTAGTGAGTAGCAGAACCAAGTTTTGAACCTAGGTAGTCTGACTCCAGACATTCTCTCTCATCCACTACTGGGGAAGCAGCAATAGTGGTAAAAGGATGCATTAGAAGCATGTAGGAGATAGAATGAACAGGGCATGGAAAATTAAGAAGAGGGAGAAATCTGCAATGGAGCCCAGGTGAAGTGGGAGACATTTAAAAAATATTTGTCACCCAATTTTTTTCCTTTTTGGTAATTCTTTCCCACACTTCCCCTAGTCGACTTTTGGACATTAAAGGTAAACCGTGGGGCTGAAGCTATTGCTCCTGGAAAAGGATATAATCTTTTTCTAGTTTGGAGGAGAGAGAAAGGGAGTAAAAAAGTGAGAAATCACATCAAAGTGTCTTTGCTTCCTTTTTGGGGGTCAAACTTGGCAGTGGGAGGAAGATGGAGTAGAAAAACCCAAATAAATCTAAGAGAATCACAGAATATTGGAGCTGATGTCCTGATTCCTGTGTAGCATGGAGAGTCAAAGCTCTAAAAGAATTCCTCTGCCTGACACGGTCCTGTATGTAATGTGGTGCCAGAGTGATTGAGTAGCAATGCCTGAGAGGATGGCTAGACTAAGGGCATCCACACTGAATCCTGAACTTTCCAGATGATTTCTGAGAAAGCATCTAAGAGCCACCAGGTCTTCAATGGAGTATAGTTTGTTGAATGAGCTGTTGGACTGAGTGCTAAATTTTGATGTGGATGACTGAGTATAGGGACCTCATAAATAGAGGCAATAGCATGGTCTTTCACAGCAGATGCCAGCACAACCCTTCCAAAAATCAGATGAAACCAGCAATGTATCACCAGCTACCAATACAGGTCAGTCAACACGCAGCTCAGCCAAATTAAAGCAGATGCATCAAGAGGAGAAGATAATGCCCTGACACCAAGCAAAACAAACCATCTCAATAAGAAGCCTGTGAGAGTCAGATAACCCTTCTGCAATGCCACAAAGGTAGCTGAGCCTCTCTGCTCCAGATTCATCTAGAAGAGCAGAATAGGTGTGGAGAAAGAATTTTTTGAAGTGAGAAATGCTGTAACAGATTAATACCGAAAAAACCTAAAACCTGTAATTTATTTTTAATTGTGGTAAAAAAAAAGTAACATAAAATTTACCATCTTAACCATTTTCACCTGTACATTTCAGTAGTGCTAACTATATTCACACTGTTGTGTAAATAGCTCTAAGATTTTTTCTTCATGTAAAACTGAAACTCTATATCCATTGAACAAAAACTCCCTATTCTGTACCCCCAACTCCACCTGCAGCTCCTGGAAAACACTATTCTAATTTCTCTTTCTATAATTTTGATTACTTTAGATATCTCATATAAGTGGAATTATATAGTGCTTGTTTTTTAAAAAAAGACAACCTAAATTTTTAATTAAGAACAAGTAACTTTGGCAAGCTCAAGCATTTTCCATCATTAGAGGGGGTAGAGTTTAAAAGCAAGATAAGATCAGTTAAAGAAAATAAAGCTGATTGTCTTCAATCCCATCTTGTGATTACTACAACTGAACCCCAGTAGATATGGTATCATACCATGGATCCTTAGGAAGAAAGAGGATCATCAGTCTCTGGAGCTTGACTGTGGCTCAAGAGCAACATCAGCTAAGTCTCGCCTCTTGAAAAGCTGTCATGGCTCTGCTATGGTTTTCTTAGTCCTTTTAAACTGTTCTTAACTTCCCTATTACTAGCTCCTTCTACCTGGCTATGAAGTCTATTCTCTAAATATGTCTCAGATGACTAGATTTTGGACCACAGTTGTCTCTGCCTCCCCCTTCTGAAAGTCTCAATAATTTGAAAATTCAGAGTCCAAGTAAAAGGACATACCCTTCAAAGATGTGCATAGCATTTCTTTCACAGGCCTCAGGTTAACTTGGATCTTTAGCCTATGATTTATAATAACCATATGATGCAGATACAGGCTATGTCTAAATTTGTGGGCATCCTAGACAGGTTCTGAACGACTATGACATTTGGTGCAAATAAATATCACTGTGAGGGGCTGGCCCGGTGGCGCACTCGGTAGAGTGCGGCACTTGGGAGTGCGGTGGCACTCCTGCCGAGGGTTCGGATCCCATATAGAGACCGGTCCGCTCACTGGTTGAGCGTGGTGCGGGCGCGACACCGAGGGTTGCGATCCCGTTACCGGTCACAAAAAAGGACAAAAAGGAAAAAAAATATATATCACTGTGAGACTGTGTCCATCTTCCAGTCTGGGTATCTAAGGCAAAGAATCAGATCAAGTCTTAGAAAGCCAAAAGAAACCAAGTCCGATTACTCAGTGGGTATATTTCAAGGATGTCTGATCCCTGGTGCATGAGCCATTTCAAGTCTCACTGGAACTTTCTCCCAGTTCCAGGAATCATCAACAGCATCATTATCAAGCAGCTATTTGGTCATCTCTGAAAATAAAATGAGACTTCAGAATTTCAAAGACAGTTATAATACATGAATTTATGTGAATTTTGGCTTTGTAAAGCCAATATTTGGTTACTAGCATATAGTAATGTAATATTTACATCACAGATTACATAGTGCTTGCACTTTGCTAAAGCAGGCTGCATATGTGGTTTTCTAAGTTCTTCCAATAGTTTTAATTTAATCTGTTATGTTTCTGGGGTACAATAAAGAGATCTAGTATAGGACTTCATTGTGGCACTCAATAAATGGTAGTTGAAAATGAAACACTGATAAAATGATATATATGAATCTATTCTACACTATGCAAAACTAAATAAAGCACTTTTATTTTCAAATAAAATTAAAATATGTCATAGACAAATGCAGGACCTTTCAAAACCCTAATGAATCTGGAACTCTTACTCAAATTATTTCACCAGGTTAAAGGATAATGTACTAGAATGACATTGTTTAACTTTCTTTCCAAAATACTTAATGGTAATGATACTTTTCTAAATTTAAAAAGAACCCATTTTAACTCAACCTAAAAGGTTCATTTCTTCAGGGACAGCTTCATTTAACTGCAAAAATGAATCTTCTGGGATATCTACAATCTTGTAAGATACAACCTGGTTTAAGCCCTGACTTTTCTAAATCCAAATATGCTGCAAGATCAAGTTAGCTGTACTGTGCCACGGCCCACAGCCACATTGTGATTTGGGGGACCATGTAGCTGGCAAGGCTGTACTGTAATTCATCCAAGAGAACAATAGCCAGGATCTTGTCAGCAGTAAGCAGCAAGATGTCTTGATAGTTGCCTCAGTGAGTCTTATTGCTTTCAGTAATGAAAACAATCAAGCATGTTAGATCAAAGATTTGTTAGTAACAGAAATCTAAAACTAAAAACTTTGGATAGTTTTCTTAGTGTAAAGTTTTGTACTGAAATAAATGCACTGAATTTTTCACTGAAATAGTATGCTACTTTGGAAAACAGTTTGGCCATTTCTCATAAAAATAAACACATCCATCACACAATCCAGTAATTCTATACCTAGGTATTTACCCAAGAGAAATCAGTACATATATGTACAATAAAGTCTAATTGTGAATGTTCAGAGTTGTTTCACTCATGATGGCCCAGAAGAGAAGACAACCTAAATGTCTATCAACTGATGAACGGATAGACACATTGTGGTATAGAGCTTCATTGTGGCACTCAATAAATGGTAATTGAATATGAAATATTTATAATAATAATATATATGAATCTATTCTACACCATACCAAAGCAAAAATTAAATAAAATGGAATACACTGAGCAAAAAAAAAAAAAAAAAAAAGGAATGAGTTACGGATACATGCAACATCATGAATCAAGCTCAAAAGCTTTATGTTAAGTGGAAGAAGCCAGATACTGCTTGAACTCACTTAAATGGCATTCTAGAAAAAGCCCAAACTCCAGGAATAGAAACAAACCAATGGTTGTCAGGAGGTGGAGGTGAGTGAAGAGATTGCCTATAAAGTGGCATGAGGCAAGTTTTCATAATAATGGAAATATTCTACATCTTGAACACAATCTTGAACACATGTACAACTGTACAAGTATATGTTTGTCCCAACTCTTCAAACTTTACACTTAAAAAGGATACATTATATTGTATATAAGTAAGACCTCAATAAACCTGCCTTAAAAAAATAATCTGGAGCAGGGACAATGGGCTGGGAAATAGATAAACAAGACTGGCCGTGGGTTGATAATGATTAAAGGTAGGTGATGGGTCAGTGGGGATTCACTAAACTATTCTCTCTGCTTTTTAAAATTTTAAAACTTTTCCATAGTTAACAGTTAAAATTTTTTTTGCACAGTAGACTGCTAGGCTTGTGCCATTTATAGTCCTTCAACTATCTTGCCCCCTTTTTCCCTGGAGCACAGTATAAAACTTGTGGAACTTCCACACAATTGACCTCCCCCCCCCAAAAAAAGAAAGGCCACTAGCAATTTTTTCAACATATACACACAAATTAGCAATCATTAAAACTACCTTAAAAGCCAGAGTTGATAAAATTATGGTCAAGATTTTAAAAATTAAGTTCATTAGAAGGAAAATTACTTAAATGTATTTATGTAGATATTTCTTTAGGTCTTCTAGAGCTCATCTAAGCATGCAATAAAACATTTATTTAAACACAACAAAAATGAAAAGAATGAAGCTGTAATTATTCAATCATTCACTCAATAAACATCTCTAAGTGTTTACTACATGTTAAACACACCACAATCTCTCTTTCAAGTAGCTCACAAATACAACTAGCCACAATATAACTACTAAGTGTGTGGAATGAAAAAGTATCCACTCTCCACTCTATCCACTCTGTATAGAGTGGAGAGTGGATATAGGTGGGAAGAGATGGTGAGAGGACTAGAAAAGAATCTGGAGATACTCTAAACCTAGAAAGTTAACTTGGCCAGAAGAGAGGTGTGAATGGGAGGATGGGGGGATGGGAGGATGGGGAGAAAAGGAGAAAGAAAGGGAGCAGATTCCAGGGATATGACAGCATGACCACAGACATAAGGGGAGAGTACAAAGTATGTCTGGGGAATGTCTAGAATAATTGCACAAAAGCAGCAAAACAAAAGTGAATATATTTCATTTACAATCATCCCAATCTGCTACTTTCCACTTTATGAGCTGCTCGGTTTATAAATGCATTTTGTCAATGAATTCATGAATTTATTCTACAAATAGATAAATTGGTTTGTCCCATAGTCACAAATTATATCCATAATTCTGGTCAGCTATTTTGAAAGGCATGCTGTTAACGACGAGGTAAAACTGTGGACATACAGTTATATTTATTGCCTCTATTGGAGAACCAATTTAAAATTCATGCCATCATTATTTTTGCCTAAAAACAGTCACATTTAAGAGTTGCTCTTTTCAGCCTTTCCTTAGCATTATAGAAGGATTTATAGAATGGTAAAATAATATGCTGGTTAAAGATGATGACATAACTACTAACCAAGGTGCACTACTATGTAATTTTGTAAGCAGCACAGTCATCTTCTTGCTATACAGCAGAAACTAGAGCATATGCATTAACAAAACTATTAGATTAATTATTAAAAGTCTGCTTTTTTTCTGTCCCACCTGGCTAAAATCTTGTTACTGGCATGGTTGGGGATAAATTCATGTAATTAGACATGCATGCCACCACGATCCTTCAGTGAGGAAAGAAGTTATCCTCACTATGTGACACCAGTGAGAATCAGTCTTTTTCTTTTTTCCTTCACCCACTACCAACTAGGGAGGGTGAATGAACTTTAATTTCTTACTCTCTACTATATAAAGCAATAACTTTTGAATGACAAATATTAAATTCATTGAAAAACAATTGTCAGTAATATTAATTATGAGTGATATAAATTCTTATATGTTCAAGAGCCTATTGATGCTTCTAAATTAAATTCCAAAGACAGGATATAGTAGGGGAATGGGTCTATTATTCCTGTGGATAGGTAGTAGCAACTTAATGCTTTATATTATTTGGTGACTCAAAAGACAGAGAAAATATTCCACCAGGAAAAAAAAAAATCTCAGATGTTAAAATAAGGGAATCCACTGTGAAAAAACATAGATTGTTGATTTTAGGAGTAAAGTAATCTAGTCAAAGGAGTAGGTCCAAACACTCTTTTCTGCTACACAAGCACACTTGAACCTATTTTAAAAGGCACATTAGTAGAGGTGAAAAGAGTTCAGGCCAGTTAGTCCTTGGCACCTCAATCAAGATTGCCAGCATAGTTATCAATTAATGTTGCATTGGTTTCAGTAATGCATACACGTGTCAAATAGGAACTATACTGAGTCCACCACTTCAGTTTACACACGATCCTGAACACCTGTCAGGTCATAACGATTTTCAGTCACTACTGACCCAGGATAAATTTTAACAGGTGACAGGCTTTGGATCAAATTACCAATACCCTGAGGCATCCAGTCCTCCCAATCCTAAGTATTTTTGGCATGATTTATATGTTCTTTAGCTTCCTTTATAATATAATTTAGAGTTATGTCAATTCGAGTACAATTCCTGGAATTCCTGTAAATTTACAATTCCTGCAAATGCGAAAATATCTAGTGTTCACAGAAAACTATAAACAATGGAATATAAACGAAAAATAACAGATAATGTTGAAAAAGAGTAAGAGAATATTTGTATAATTCAGCCCATTGTATTCAGTCTTACATATAATTGCCCATGAGGGAAGAATTGATGAATATCTTAAAACACATGTAAATAAAAAATTAAGAAAATTTCTCAACAATGATACAAACTGAAGACCGATCTTTTGAAATGGTCATTTAAATTACAAATTTTATAGTTCTAAAACCATAAGGACTTCAATAGCTTCTTAGTGCATCTTCAGAAAAAATTTTAAAAAGCAGATCTAGTCTAGCATTTGTCCTATTTACTAAGCACAGTAGACTATTCCCTTCAGGGCAGTAGAAGTTCAGTCATTTGTCAAGTCCTTTTAAGCATGTTATCATATGGTAAGGCTCAGCAATGCTGTTGTTACTATTCTTCATGGCTCAACCTCTCCACTTGACTGGTGATTTGTGGCTGTTTTTCTAAGGTGTTGAAGTTAAGTAAGTAGTCTCTGAGTTCCTCTTTTCCAGTAGAAGTTTAGTGTTTATTAATTTCCAGAAATGCTTCATTAATTAAAAAATAAAGTTCTGTGATAATTATAGTAATTTCTATGTTGACTCTAGGATTTATTATGCCACCATTGTCAAATGAAAAGTAAAGCCTTTTAAGAGATCTCTGAAATTTTAAGTAAAATAGTGGTTATTATTGCTTTAATACTCTACTTTGCAAAATAAAAGCAGGCAATTCATAAATTGGATATAATATTTCAACAGTGCATGAATTTAAATGTCTGAAACCAGCTGAATTATGAAGATAAGGTAAACTAATTAGCCTGGGATACAAGATCTTTCACAATCAGTCTTTAGCTTGCTTTCCCAGACTCCTCCATACTGCCCTACCTACTCCATAACCCTTACTTGTGTGTTCTAATCCCATTACAGTATTTGCAATTCCCAGAAAACACTAACTATTTCCATACGTTCAAGCCTTTTCTAATGTTGCCTCTTGGGCCTGAAATACCCATACCCCCACTGGCTGGCAAAGTCCTAAACATCTGACACGTCACTTCTGTTTCTCAGCAGATGGTGACGTGACAGCCTTCTATTTCATGGGGAAAAGGGTAGCTATTATCCCTCATCTGCACAAGCCAGAAAACTGAGTTATTTTTGATGGAAGCTTCTCCTCATCTCTTCAAAACTAGGCCATCACTATATCTTGTCAATTTGTTTTAAAATCCCAGAATGCATCTACTTCTCATTTCCACTGCAGTCCAGCTAGTCAGGGCCACTATCATATCTTGCCTAGATAACGACAGGTAAGACTAACTGGTTGCTCTGCTCTTATGCTTCTCTGCCTCCTAATATGTATCCAGAAGGCACCAAAGTGTCTCTTCCAAGGTTGATATTGAAAAACTAGATTCACATAGTTACATATTATGGTGAGCCAGATGTTACAGCTGAGTTAGTAAATTCAAATTTGGTATATCTATAGGAAGAGTTTGAAAGAAAGCTAAAGCTACACAAGGAGCTGAAAGTAGTTATGGGTAACTGGTTATTGTAAGTGGGTGTGGGTTTGAATAAAGTCCCAAGACAGAACTGGCTACCTGTCACCTACTATCATGAATGCCCAGATGAGTCCTCACTTTAGGTGGTACATAAAACCTGTGAGCATACCAAGGGAGACAATGTAATGAAAGAAGAGAAAAAGGAAAGAACCCTGGTGGACACCTATACTAAGGGGATGGGAAGAGAAACCAGAAAGCTGGCAGTAACAGAAATAGTATACACAAGAAAGTAGTGTGTATGTATATATGTATATTTATTTTTATTACAAAATTGGACTGCTTCTGATAGATTCTAGAAGATCTAGATAACAGAATTCTAGATTTTAAAAAAATACTTAGGTTAACCTGGCAATTGTGTATGTAACAGGATGGAGAAGAACTACCAAAACCAGAAGCAAGGAGATTACTAAAGAAACAAGTACAATAACGCAGGTATGAGGCGATTTTGCAGTAGGTCAAATGGCGAACTATATTTAAATATTACTTTACCTGATATATGCATACGTAACATGGAAGATGTTAGAAACAGAACTCTCAGGCTTGTTATGCTATAAACCTGTTTTTCTGAAGGGTAAAGAGACTCTTTATGAAATAATTTTTATGACTTTTTCTAGTGCCTGTAAAAGTCAAACAGTACAGAAAAATATAGTTAGTAAAAATCTCCTAGAATCTCCCACACAGAGTCATCTATTGTTAACATTTAGGTGAAAATTCTCCTAGATATGTATATTCGTTATGTGTCTCTCACTCACACACACACATACACTCACATATACATTTTTACATATATAGTAGGGGGTCAGCAAACTTAGGCCTGTTTCTTTTTTTTTTAGGCCTGCTTGCAAATAAAAATTTATTGGAACACAGCCATGCTCACTTGTTTACACACTGTGCCTGGCTACTTTTGTACTACAACAGGAGAGCTGAGTAGTATGACAGAGACTGTATAACCCACAAAACTTAAAATATTTACTACCTCACATTTTACAGTAAAAGTTTGCCAACCTCTAATCATAAAATCATTCTACATATGCTATATCATAAACTGTTTTTTCACTCAACAATATTTTGTAATATTTTACAGATTGATAAATATAAATCTAGATCATTTTAATGGCTGCATGGGATTCCATTATATAAAGGGCCCATGGTTTACTTAATAAATCTGCTGATGAATATTTAGAGTTCCAGTTCTTCTATGATATAATCAATGTTACTACACTAGTATGGATGTAGTATATATACATCTTAGCACACTTTATTACCTCCTTAAGATAAATTCTTAGATATAAAATTGCGGTATCAAAAGCCCTATATCCTTCACATTTGATACATATTTCCAAACTGCTTTCCTAAATGAATTGAAATAATTTTCACTTCTATCAACAGAGAATGAAAATGCTCATTTTTCCCTATTCTCTTGCCAATCCTGAGGATAGCAAGTCTTGTAAATCTTTCTTAAAAGAAGACATACCAGTTGTTTCCATCTACATTATATGGTTCTTAATGAAGCAAAACAGCTTTCATGATTATTGGCTATTTGTGCTTCTTTCTTTGTAAAGTAACAGATTGCATTACTTTATATTTACATAATAATGTACTTCACGTGCTTTGCCAATTTTTCTTTTGGAGCATTTCTTAAACTGATTTGTAAGCCTGCCTCATATGTTAAATAATTCGACAAATATCTGCTAAAGGTAGAAGCATAGGGAATATGGCTAAGAAGAAAACAGGTATGGTTCCTGCCTTCACAGTGACAATCCAGTTAAAAGAGGAGTTATTATTTTGTCTGACATATAAAATGCAAAGAACTTCCTAAAATTCAGTGAATGGTTTCATAATCATCTTCCAGGAAGAGCAATATCATGAACAAGTCAAACCAATACACTTGAAAATTAATCTAATCACGGGAAAACTCGGCTTGTCTTTAAAGCCTGAACATTAAGAATTTTATCAACCAGGTTCTTAAGGTTCTGAGATTAATGCTCGTTCACATTAATAAGGTTCACATTAATGCTAGTTTTCTTTGTGATCAAAATGATCATTTCCTCATTTTTCTAATGCTTATAACCCTCAAACAATACAAAAAAATTAAAAGGAGAAAGTAAAAACTACCTAAAATCCTTCACACAAACATGCTTTTATGCATATATCCACTTCTCCCCACTAATCTTTGCACTCTCATATCTGAAGCACATGGCAGGGAATGAGGATATTTAAAAAGCTAAGCAAAGACAGGAAAAATAAGAGTAGCCAGAAAATAAGGGAAATCAGTGCAGAGAGCAGCAAAATATAATAAAATAACCACACTCTTCTCTTTAAGTTATAAAAAGCAGGCAGTTAAGAATTGTTTCATACACAAAAATTACATTTGGAAATTCTACAATCCCTGGTCTGACTTAGCAAAATGAAACGAATAAAAATGCACTTAAATTTTGGGTGCTGAATAAATATTACGTATGAAAGAATTTAAAGAAATTCTAAACACTCCTTTATTACCTACTATAAATAATATGCTTATAGTAAAACAAATAAAAAAAACCTCCCAAGAATAGTAGGCTACCATAAACTTACAGTTCTTGCAAAATTGATAATCAAATACCACTGATGACAGACATTTATATCAAATTCACATAACTGTTCCTAATTATAAATATAGATATACATTCCAGGATTACCCACAAGTATGTACTCCTATTAATACTTATTGCACTTACATATGCACATTGAAAGGAGATATGCCCTTTCACCTTTTATGTACTACTCAGAAATACTAGAGTATCACCAGCTGCCAAGTCACACTGAATTTGGGGTACTAATTGTGGCAGACTTACATATATTAATTTAAAAATAAGGATTTCATTTTAAATCTTCATTCTGGTAATTCTTCCTGCTTAAATGGAAACTGAAAGCCTATTAAAAGTCCATGTTTACACATACTCCTCTATGCTATATGTGATTGGAATATACAGCATGTGAAACTTGATAGAGAAATTAGTCGAAACCTCCAGTCAAGTCTGATCTTTAGTACATAGCCACCACATTCCCTCTGATTTTAATAAGAGTAGAGCATTGTGCGTGCATGTCCCAGGCTTAGATTTGGAACATAATGTGGCATGTGGGGTAAGGGCAAGGGTTGGAGGGCAAGAAATATTACTCTTTTAACCAATGGTGGTAGGTATTAAGTTAATGCTAAGGTACATAATCTTTCCAAGTGCCAGTTTAAGTGCCTGTATTTTAGTATATGCAATAAAGGTGCTCTCAAATTCTAACCATGGAATTTTGGACCCGGATTAGATTGAAGTTTATAATTGAAATATATCTAAAGAAAGGATTTATTAGGTAAATTAGTGTATTTATGGAGTAATAAAATTTATCCTATTTTTAAAAACTTAAGTACTTTAACATAAAAAAAAAAAAATCACTAAGTTTCAGTTACATTCCCCAAAATGCCATTTGCTTTCACATCTTGGTACCATGGCTCCTGCTTTTTTCTTTCAATTGAAGTTTCCTCCAACCTTCTCAGTTTTAAAAGCCCTTTCACAATGCCTAAAGTATACACCATTTCCTTCAAGAAGCTATCCCCTTTCCATCCTCCAAGCTGAATTTATTCTTTCCTCTGCACTCTTTTAGCACTTTCCCTATAATCTCTATTCTATAGCTATTCCATTATGCCTCAAGGCATAGTCAGTTGTTCACACTTCAGCCTTTCTAACTACCTGAAGGCAAAAATTGCTTTATTAATCTAGGCATTCTATGAAATGCCTACACACTAAATGCTCAGAATGTTCATTTAATTCAATAACCTTTACTAAGCACTTTCTGTGTGGAACAGTATACCAATGTGCCAGATACTGTCCATTGACAGCTGCTACATACTGACACTTCCACATTCTCCCTAGCATCACTGGGAGTAGAAGCTTGTAAACGACATTTCTCAGACTCCATTGCCAACTGGGTCTTGGTTAGATTCTGTCATTTGGAGGCACTCACATGAGATTAGAGGGCAGGAAGAATATAGGAGCCATTCTTTTTGTTTGTTTGTTTCTGGCAGCTGCAAAGCAGAAGTGTGGCCTCCCAGCTCTCACAAGGTTAACAGGAGTGTGGGTTCCAGGGCTTTGGTTAATACAATCTTCCCTGTATGCTTGTCCCACCCTTCTAACATTTTTATAATCATTCTCCTATATTACAACCTACTGGGTTGAAATACCTAACTTGGTTTCTGTTTTCCTAACTGAACAGTAACTGACATAGCTGGATACTGGGGATTTAAATGTTTCATAGTCAAATAGAGTAGGAGACAGCAAACTTTTTCTGTAAAGAGCTACTTAGTGGGCCGGCCCACTTGGGAGAGTGTGGTGCTGATAACACCCAGGCCACGGGTTTGGATGCCAATATGGGGACAGCTGGTTCACTCACTTGGGAGAGCATGGTGCTGACAACACCAAGTCAAGGGTTAAGATCCCCTTACCAGTCATCTTAAAAAAAAAAAAAAAAAAAACTAGTGAATATTTTATGCTTTATAGGTCACATACTATCTCTGTCACATCAAGCTGGAGGGGAGCAGATGGCCTGTGGACATAGCCCACAGGCCATATTTTGCCAATCCTGGAAGTAGAGGAAACAGACAATTAAAGAAACCATTGCAATGCAATGTAGTGAGTAATATAGAAAAGCTAATGCATAAGTCTGCATGAAGCACTCACATTGTATTGACAAAGGAGTTAAGGATGAGTTGAATTTTTTAAAATGAGTAGATGTTCCACAGTCTACCAAGTTATTCCAAGAACAAAGAATGCTAAAAAGTCATGAAGACATGAGAGATTAGAGAGAGTGACTATCTTGCTTAGAGTAAATATAAATGGTTCAGAACTGGTGACATGTACAATATGAATGAATCTTAAATCCATTGACTATTCTAAGTGAAAGAAACTCAAAAGGCTATATATTGTGTTATTCTATTTACGTGACAGTCTGTCAAAGGCAAAGCTATAGGGACTAAAAACATCAGAATTCACCAGGAGTTGGAGAGAGAGAGATAGGGGCTGACTACGAAGGGACAGCATGATGTAATTTTTGACAGGGATGAAACTTTTCTGTATCTCGATTATTGTTGTGATTGAATAACAATATACATTTGTCAAAATTTACAGAAATCTACACCAAAATGTAATTTATTATATTAAGTGTTATTAAACTATATAAAAGTATTCAGTTTACCTTGGACACATGCTGTGGGGCATGGAAAGTGGAAAGAGATGAAGATCTGAAGGCAACCCAAGCCAGAACCCAAAGTACCTTGTGTGCTCTGCTAAAGATTCTGAAACCTATCCTGTACCAAATAGTGTTTGACTCAAATAATTCAAATTTGCAAACAGCCCAACTATTTTTAGAAAGAATCATTCTGATCTTAGCATAGAAAATTAATGAAAATGAGGGGAGACTAGAAGCAGGGACATTATATATGGAGCTTAATGGATATAACACTTAAATACACTGAATGGATATTTAGGAGATAAAATTGATAGGTCTTAGTGATCAATAAGATGTGAGAGCTAAAATGGAAAGAGATATCTAAAAAGAACATACCGTCACCGTAAGCAATTGGATAGACAGTGGTTCCAAGAATGGGGATTAAAAATGCATAAAAACAAGCAGGTTTCACATCTAAGATAATAAATTCCATTTTTGAGATGTTAAATAACACAACAATCAGGATTAGACATTAGTCATCAATAGTGATTATAAATATATCCAGAGATTTTTCCTTTACAATAAAGCAAAAAACATATAGGTATGACACATTGGTAGTCTAGGTTAGAAATGATGAAGGACTGAATTATTAGGTATATGCTGGATTAGAACCAAACATTTTAGAATATGTAGAACTCCTTGGACTGCCTTGAAGGTTTATAATTGAGTCTAGAACAAGCCTGAGTGAATTTAAGTACCCATTGGGGGTTCCTCAAGCCTGGACATTGTCCTAGGTACCAAGCAAATGATATGTGTGTACTGGTCTTCAATGATGTAATTTGAATATGTCTCCATATGCTTTCTCTTAGGACATGCAGCCTAGATATCCTTAGAACAGTTTAGCATTGCATAGGATTTGTGCTTATTCTACAATTGCACAGAGTATATGTAAATATGACTTCACTTGTCCATCCCTTCTACACAGTGGAATGAACTGGCCATCTTGAAAAATGAATATATACTAGTGCTGCAAATCTTACCTTGTTGTTTTCTCACTCAAAAAAGCTTTTAAGATTCCAAGGACATACCAGCCAAATTGCTTGGCCTAATATCACATCCCTAGGAAGTCCACACTTACCAGGATGTGTTCAGTGACGACTCCAGTTTGAGCACCATGGCAGCCATTATGCTGCCCTCCCACCTCATTACTTCTCCACGTGTCATTTGTATTTGCATGACATCAGATGCATTCACTATTATATCTAGTGCTCCCTGAAGGACAGGCTGAACTGTATAAGGCAACAATAGCTATTGATTTATAGGCACAGGCAAATTATTTTAAGGAAAAATCAGTATTTTTCCTCTTACTTTGATGAAGTTTTGACAGTCTCACAAAACATCTAAAAGACATAATTGTAATTCAATTAGAAAATGTTATGACCTAACTAATATATCTTTACTTCAAACTATTTAAATGCCAAGTAGATTGGGAAATATATATACATTACCTACAAGATAATAAATTTGGTCTTTTGAGCCTACAAAAGATCTCTAAGCAGCTTTTCTTTTTTCTTAAGTTTCTGGTAAAATAATCCTCTTAAAACTGAAGAGATTGTTCTATTACATGAAAAAATACAAGTTTTAAAAATCTGACTTTTTAAAATAAAAAGAGAATATTGGAATAAAAACAGAGAAGGATTTTCTTCAAAATGATTAATCCCCACAGTATTTCTCCAGCTTTCCTACCAAAGTATCTCTTAGAGAGTGTGAACATTACCACAAGGATCATTACATACGCATGAAATTTGGCAAAACCTCATATTTTATCTTAAAATATCATGCAGATTCTGTTTTACTCCATAGTATGATTTTATTTGTGTTAGTGTAAAGGTTATATGTTACTGCACTATTTTTGAATAAAGCTGAAACCCTGGGTAAGATGTACAATGCTTATCCTATGGATTCACCACTGCTCTCTGCCCTCAGATGTTCTTTGGCATGAGATGAACTGGTTAAGAAAACATGGGATTAACTTTTAAAAACACATTATTGTTTATTTTGCAGTTTATCATCACAGAATAAGAAAGTAGTAGATATCACAGTCGGACAAATATATAATTATTGTATTATATAAATAAATATAAATGGAAATTATATATAAACACAAATACAAATGATATGTCAGATTGGAAGTATTTCTGCTCAAATACAAATATAAATGAAATACTGGCTTGGAAGCATTTCTCCTTTTTGAGCCTTTAGTCAAAGGGAATCGTAGGAATTGGCCTAGCATTCTCAGTTAAGATAGCTGCTCTTCCGGGGCCGGCCCGGTGGCGCACTGGATAGTGCGCCGCTTGGGAAGCGTGGCGGCGCTCCCGCCCGAGGGTTCGGATCCCACATACAGACCGGTTCCCGCTCACTGGCTGAGCGAGGCGCGGGAGCAACACCGAGGGTTGCGATCCTGTTGCCGGTCCCCGGTCCGGTGCGGGGGCAACACTGAGGGTTGCAATCCGTTGCCGGACACGGAAAAAGACAAAAGACAAAAAAAAAAAAAAATAAGTTGAATAAATGAATGGAAATATAAATAGGTTATTTCTCAGTGTACAATGATTGTTATGAGATGGGGCTGCTCTGTAGGACGAGTTCTAGAGTAACTGAACATAAGCAAAAAAAAAAAAAAAAAAAAAAAAGATAGCTGCTCTTCCTTCGTTAAGGTCTATCCTCTGAGGGAGTGCCCTCAGCCAGTCACCTCACTTATCCTTTTACTTACCTTAAGTGAAGCAGCATAATAAAACAAAAAACTTCTGATCAGGAGTAAGAAAACAAACACAGTTGGCCTTCCATATTGACAAGGTTCTCTATCTGTGATTCAACCAATGGCAAATAGAAAATATTCAAAAATTCAAAAATAAAAAACAATATAATGGTAAAAATAATATAAAATTTAAAATATAGTATAACAACTATTTACATGGAATCTACATTGTATTAAGTAATCTAGAGATTATTTAAAGTACACTGGGGGATGTGTGCAGGTTATATGCAAATGCTATGTATGCCATTTTATATAAAGGACTTGAGCATCCCAGATTTTGGTATCCCCAGGGATCCAATCACTCCACCCCACCCCTGCTACTGAGGGACAACTGCATAAGTGTGGTTGTGCAACTTAGTGTATAACCTTGAGAAATTCCATTTATAACAAAAATATTAATTACAGAGGACATTTGAGACTTACTATTTGCTAGACACTGTCCTGGCACTTTACATAACCTCTAACTCAAAAAACAAACCTGCAAGATAAATATTTCCTATCCTATGTACAAACCTCAGAATCATTTAATAACTTGCCCAAAATCACCTAGCTAGTAAGTGGCAAAATCTGGATATTAAAGAATTGCATTTTTTCATATATAATACCTGCTCTGCCTCCTGGTTATTAAAACAAGTTGATAAATGTAAAAGTACATTATTTGATGCAAGAAAAACTTATCTCCACTTATTCAGAGAATGGAGAAGAATAATTTGAATCAGATAAGATGTGAATTATTTCACCAATTTATTTACTCCTGGGATATAGGTAGAGGGCATGATCTTCACAATAATAACTAGGAATTTACCTTTAGTCAGACCCCACGCCCATTTAAAAATGTGTTTTACTTCCAATCCATATATTACCTTTTGCATAACAGTCATAATCTTGAACAGTAGTCAGTTCTGTCAATTAAGAGTTTAAGAGGTTTACCGAAAGAGAACACCTAAAAATGATAAAAAGAGGAGAAAGCAGGACTGGGCAAGGAGAACCTCAGATCATTATGAAGATCTGACATGCTGATCTTACAGAGTTCCAGTTGACCCAATGGACATCTCTGGGGCTAATATTGCCCATTAAGGGAGTCCAGTGTTGGGCAGAAATGACCTAGTGTCCACACCATGTCCAGTCACTGGCTGTGGTTTCCCAGGAAGAGCACGGCCTCAGCTTGAAAGCTGAGATAGATTCTGAAGGCACTTAGAGCTGGAGGCTATCAGCTAACTGCACTCTCTGCAATTAAATGGCAGTCCTTTTTCAGAGGTGATCAGAGTAATTACCCTCTACGACAGCCATAGTAGGAAATCTCTCTAGTTATTTAACGATATCAGCATAACTCTAATACCACTTGTGTGCATAGGTAAATTCTAAATAAAATAGTAGGAAGTACAACATGGCAATCCCAAGAAACTATAACAATATTCTATTGGACATAATATAAGAATCTAGTAAAGTGATTCAATGTAATAAAATATACAAGACTAATAGCTATTTTTATAATAGCAATTAACTTCTAGAAATGCAAGTAATAAAACTATTCTTTTTAATTGGAAAAAATCTATAAAATGCTTAGAAATCAGTATGGTATTGGCATAGAAAGAGATGAAACAGTTTAGTTATTAGATATACCCAAAAGAATTGAAAACAGAGATTCAAACACATATTTGTACACCCATGTTCATAGTGGCATTATCCACAATAGTCAAAAGGTGGAAGTAACCCAAGTGTCCATCAACCAATGAATGGATAAACAAAACGTGATACATACACACAATGGGATATGATTCAGACTTAAAAAGGATGGATGATATTCTGACAACTGCTACAACATGGATGAAACTTGAGGGCACTGACCTAAGTGAAATAAGCCAGTCACAGATGGACAAATACTGTACAATTCCATGCATATGAAGTACCTTGAGTAGTTAAAATTCATAGAGATATAAAATAGAATAGTGGCTACCAGGGGCTGGAGGGAAGGGAGAATAAGGAATTAAGTGTTTAATCACTACAAAATTTCAGTTCGGGAAGATGAAAAAGTTCTGGAGACGGATGTTGGTGACAATTGCACAACAATGTGAATGTAATTAATGCTACTGAATTATACACTTAAAAATATTTAAAATAAAAATAATTCAGTTAAAGAGAATAGATGACCCAGAACGCAATCCAAGTACATATGTGACAAATATGATATCTCAATTCAGTGGGGAAAAGAATAGTTTATTTGATACATGGTACTGACTCAATTGGCCAATCAACTGCCCTGAAAAAACACACAAAAATAAAAAATCTCTGAAATAAATAAAAATTTAAAAAACCTCAAATCACATAAAAACTTAAATTCTAGATTCATTAAATACTTAAAAGTAAAATACAATAAAAATACTAGTAGGAAAGCTAAAAAGTTTACATGCATAACATATTTGACCAAGTTAAACAACACATATGCATAAAATATTATAAACAAATACAATAGACATGACACATTGAGGCAAATAATATTTTCTTTGCAAATTGGCAGAAAATAGACTGATATCTGTGATATGGCAAGAGTTCTTAAAAACTACTAAAACTAGACAACTCAGAATTTAAATGGAAAAATGGATATGAATAGAAATTTAATCAAATAACAAATTCAAATGGCCAACTCTCTCCAAATTCCTTCTATTTCTGCACACATATCTCCCCCATCACAAAAGAGGTGGAATCTATTTTTTCTCCTTTTGAATCTGCTAGCTTTGTGATATGCTTTCTGGAATCACATTGAACGCTACATGTCACAATGAAATGTGGCAGAGGTGATCTTCTAGGACTTCTGAGCCCAGGTACTAAAAGGATTTAGAAGCTTCTCTTTTAGCCGTCTTAAAATCTAGCTGTTACGTTATATAAAATCCAGGTTATGCTAATGAATAATTAAAGGCAATGTGGAGACAGGTCCTGGAGGATGAAGATGATGGTCATTCCTGCCCCAGTCAAGATCCATGTGGATGTTGCAGCCTTGGCCACACTCCTAAATGAATGCAGTCCATGGGTGACAAATGCACTTGCAATTGAGGAAATGTAATTTAAAAAACAGTGAGATGCCATTTACATTCCTCAGACCCAGCCAAGACATTTTATTGCTTGCAGGTGAAAATATGTAGACAACATAACTTGATGAGAGTGGAATGGAAGATGACAACAATGGCCAAAAATGTTTTAGGAAGTGACTCTCATTACCATACATACTTATGGACTGTCCTCAAATCAATCTGAAAATACTATCCGATTTGAAAACTTTATTTGCCTGAGCAAAGGTCATACCACCTCTGTCATGTCCATATATGTTTAGGTTTACAGCAGAGTTATGGTCTAGAGCAATAATCTCCAAAAATTTTCTCTCTTATTCCCCAGTAAAATTTTGAAAACCTACATCTATATACTCCTCACACATTTTTAGTTGATATCTGAAATTGTTCATGAGAAGTTGAAACAGTTACAAGGGGTCTTCAATATGTTCATGGAAGAATTCGTATTATCTTTTAAATCCAATTTGTCCACAAATTTATTGAAGTACACTTATATAAAGAATATAATTTAGGCATACTGACATCTAGAAATAAAACTATAACTTTAC
Source organism: Galeopterus variegatus (assembly GCF_000696425.1). NCBI lineage: Eukaryota > Metazoa > Chordata > Mammalia > Dermoptera > Cynocephalidae > Galeopterus > Galeopterus variegatus. The sequence continues at coordinate 56,069 of NW_007728304.1, read as the reverse complement.
TCATTTAACATATCCAAAGAAGTCTTAAAAGTATAATGATTTGATACACATCATCCCCTATTTTTAAAAATACATGAACAAGCTCTTTTCTAAACCTTTCCTTTTTATCTTTTGTCTCAAATTTTCATCTGAATGTAATATTTATTTGTGAAAGTCTTTACTGATCACCTGTGGTAGACTGATAATATTAATGTTCCTGTGTCTACACCCTTTTCCCTGTAATTTTGTAGTCTTTTGTACTTTTACTCTGGGCTTCACCATACAATTTGCATTGGCCAATGGGATGCTAGAATATGTGATGCTTGTGGAGTTTTGCTATCTCTTGGTTGTTCTTCCTTCACTAAGAGAACGTGGCCAGGCTTGCCTGTTGGAAAAAGACATACGGAGCATAAACAGGTCAGCAAATTATCCTAGCTGAGCCCCGGACATGTGAAAGAGCCTACTAAAGATCAGTTAAAACACCTAGTAGACTCAACACTGACTGTAGACATAAAGTGAGACCCACTAAGCTCAAATTCAGCAGAACTACCAGCCCAAACCACCAAATTATGAGTTAAAATAAATACGTGTTGGGGAAGTGACATTAGCAAGATGACACAATAAAAGGTCCCAGACTTAACTACTCCTTTAAAAAAGTCCAATAGCAACTATCCACAGACAAGGACACCTTTGTGAAAACTTCCAAACTTGGTAATAAGACTGAGACATCTGTGTGGAGCACAGAACCAAATAAAAACCACATTAGAAGGGTAACAGAAATAGTCTCACTTTCAGTTGTGTCACCCATTCCCCTCCCCAAGTTGGCATAGCACCACACAGAGAGGATTCTCCTGTACTGAAAGTTTCTACAGGTCAGAAAAGAGAACTGGAGGTTAACATTCAGTTTCCCTAGCATTCTGAGATGCTCTCAAGGAAGCTCACTCTGGTCTTACTTCATGGGGAATACAGGAGGAGATGGCAGGGCTAGACTGCCTGAGGTTAGGTAGAAGCAAAGCAAGGAGACGGAACTTGCAGCAACCAGTACACAGATCTTGGAGATAGTTCTGTGAACTGGCCAGCAGTGGCACCTAATCAGAAGCCAATGCAAAGCCTGCCTGCAACACTGAGATGGTCACTCCCAGAAGTAGTGTGAAGTTCTACCTGACTTGAATTCCTAGATGGCCAGCCTCCATGACCAGCCTCAGACCCCACCCCAAGGCTCCATTAAGGGAGGGAGACACTCTCATAGCCCATTTTGGCAAAGCATAGGGACTAGGTTAAACAGCACTTGGCTCACTCTCAAAGATCATCCCTAAGCCTCACTCAAACAAGGAGATGTGTGCCACAGTGAATTTTGGCAACGCTCATGGGCTAGACCCACCCCACCTAGGAGTTCAGTGGTTCAGCTTAACCTAAAGCCCACCCCAAATCTGTGCCTAGACAGGTAGGTAAATTTCAACATGCATATCTACTGAGTATAATGGCTGATCCCATCCAACCCAAGCAGCAACTCTGCCCAACGTTGGCGCCCAGCCTGTAACCTTATCCAACTGCAGAACTTAAATAGCAGTACCACATGGACAGGAAATACACCCTGTGTCCCAGCCCAAACAAAGGCAACTGTAGTGCCCAACTCCGTCTGAACTCAGCAAAGGTACTGGCTCAGCTAGAGAACCCAAAAGCAAGTTCTGCCTGCCCAGGGTTGTGACCAGCTGCCCATTCAGAATTACAGCCTAGACTAAATAATTAAGGCCTATCCCTGCCAGAGAACACCTATTAAAGCTTAAAGAGGTGGCTGTCGCCTCAAACACACAGACACTAATGCAAGGAAACAAAAGTTAAAAAGAAACAGGAATCACAACACCTCTAAAAGAAACTAATAAAGCTCCAAAAATCGTCCCTAAAGACATAGAGATCTATTAAATGACTGAAAAAGAATTCAGAATAATCCTCTTAAAGAGGTTCAGTGAACAAGTATAGATAAAATTTTAAATGAAATTTGGAAACCAATACCCAAACAAAATGAAAAGTTTGACAAAGAAATAGAAACAATAAAAAGCAAATAAAAACCCTAGAGATGAAGAATATAATGACCAAACTGAGAAATGCAATAGAAAACTTCAACAACATCCTCAATGAAGCCAAAAAAAGAATTTGTGAGCTCAAAGAAAGAATATTTGAAATTATCCAGCTAGAAAAGCAAAAAGCAAAAAGAATTTAAAAAAATGAAGAAAGCCTGGGAAAACTATGGGACACTATTGGGAGAGCTAAAGTTCCTATAATACAAGTTACAGAAGAAGAGAGGGGTAAAGGACCAGAAAGCACATTTAAAGAAATAATGGCTGAGAACTCCCCAAATCTGGCAAAAGATGCAAATATCCAGGTATAGGAAGTGCAGTGGTCTCTAATCAAATTCAGCCTAAAGAAGAGTTAACCAAGACACATAATAATCAAACTATGAGAAATCAAAGATGAAGAAAAATTTCTGAAAGCAGCAAGAGGTAAGAAATGTATCACATACAAAAGAGTCTCAATATAGCTATCAGCAGATTTCTCAGCAGAAACCCTATAAGCCAGGAGAGAGTGGGATGATATATTTAAAGTGCTGAAGGAAAAAGAAAAACAACTGCCAGTCATAATACTTTACCCAACAAAGTCATCCTCAGGAAAATAGGGAGAAATAAAAACTTTCTCAGACAAACAAAAGCTGATGGAGTACATCAACTCTAGGCCTGCCTGCAGGAATTACTAAAAGGAGTTCCTTAAGCTGAACTAAAAGGCTGCTAATTAATAACATAAAATATATGAAAGCACAAAACTCAATGGTATAAGACAGAGTCATATTCTGAACACTCTAGGACAGTAATGGTGGCATGTAAAGCAATTTTATCTCCAATACAATGGTTAAAAGATAAATTTATTACAACAGCTATAGCTAAAAATAAATTATCAGTGGATATGAATTACAAAACAATGTAAATTTTGACATTACAAACATAAAATGTGAGGGGTGGAGTAAAAGTATAGAGCTGTATGCAATCAAAATTAAGTTGAATTTTGCTGAATGGATTTAAAAAAAAAAAGTAATACCCAATTATATACTGCCTATAAAAGACTCATCTCACACTTAATGACACACATAGACTGAAAGTGAAAGGATGGAAAAAGATATTCCATGCAAGTGAATAGAAAAATAGAGTAGTGGTAGGTACACTTGTATCAGACAAAATAGACTTTAAGTCAAAAACTGTAAAAAGAGACAAAGAAAGTCATTATATAATAAAGGGGCCAATTCATCAAGGGGATATAAAATTGCAAATATATATGCACCCAACATTGGAGTACCTAAATATATAAGCAAATATTAATAGGTCTGAAGGAAGAGATAGATAGCAATACGATAACAGTAGCGAACTTTGACACTTTCAACAATGAACACTTTCAGCAACAAACAGATCATCTACACGTAAAATTAATAAGAAAACACGGGACTTAAACTACACTTTAGACCAAATGGACCTAACAGACATATACAAAACATTCCATCCAACAGCAACAAAATATTCATTCTCAAGTGCACATGGAACATACTCTAGGACAGATCACATGTTAGACCACAAAAAAAAATTTAAGAGGACTGAAATCATATCAACTACCTTTTCTGATCCTAGTAGTGTAAAACTAGAAATCAAAAACAAGACAAAAATTGGAAATTTTACAAATATGCATAAAGCAAACTGCATGATCCTGAGCAACCAACAGGTCAAAGAAGAAATAAAAAGGGAAATCAAAAAATATCTTGAGACAAATGATAATGGAAACACAATATACCAAAATTTATGGCATACAGCAATAGCAATTCTAAGAGGGAAATTTATAGCAATAAATGTCTAGATCAAAAAAGAAAAAAGATATGAAATAAACAGCTAACATTACACCTTATGGAACTAGAAAAAGAAAAATAAACAAACTTAGCAGAAAGAAGGAAATAACAAAGATCAAGACAGAAATAAAAGAAATAGAAACTAGAAAAACATTACAAAAAGATCAATAAAACTGAGTTGGATTTTTTAAAAAAGTTAAAATAGACAAACCTTCAGCTAGACTAAGTAAGAAAAAAAGAGAGAAGACTCAAATGAATTTAATCATAAATGAAAGAGGCAAAATTACAGCTAATAACAAAGAAAGAAAAAGTATCATAAGAAATTACTATGAATAATTATATACTAACAAATTGGATAACCTGGAATGAATGAATAAATTCCTAGACACATACAATGGACCAAGGCTGAATCATGAAGACAGAGAAATAAGAACAAAAAGACTGAACCAGTAATAAAAAGTTCTCCATCAAAGAAACTTTTACCCAACACTTAAAGATGTAGTAAAACCAATCCTTCTCAAACATTTCCAAAATGGAAGAGGAAGGAATACTTCTAAAATCATTTTATGAGATTAGCATTACCCTGATACCAAAGAGAGACAAGGACACTACGAGAAAATTACAGGCCAATATCCCCAATGAATGTAGATGCAAAAATCCTCACCAAAATACTACAAAACAAATTCAACAGCATATTAAAAGGATCATTCACCATGATCAAGTGGGATTTATCCCAGGGATGCAAAGATGGTTCAACATATGCAAATCTATAAATGTAATACCCATATTAACAGAAAAAAGGACGAAAACTATATGATCATCTCGTTAGATGCACAAAAAGCATTTGACAAAATTCAACAGTTTTTCTCAATTAAAAATTCTTAACAGATTCGGTTTAGAAAAAATGTACTTCAGTACAATAAAGGCAAGCCCACAGCTAACATTGTATTTAGTGGTGAAAAGTTGAAAGTTTCTCTAAGATCAGCAACAAAAGAAGGATGCTCACTCTCACCACTTCTATTCAATGTAGTACTGGAAATTCTTGCCAGAGCAATTACACATGAGAAAGAAATAAAAGGCATCCAAATAAAAAAGGAAGAAGTGAAACTGTCCCTGTTTGCTGACAATATGATCTTATATATGGAAAACCCTAAAGTCTCCACCACGAAACTGTTAGAACTAATAAACAAGTATAGTAAAGTTGCAGAATACAAAATCAACATAAAAAATCAGTAGTGTTTCCACACACTAACAACAATCTATGTAAAAAGAAACTAAGAAAACAATTCCATGAATAACTCCATTCATCAAAAAGACTAAAATACTTACAAATAAATTTAACCAAGGAGGTAAAAGAACTGTACGCTGAAAACTACAAAACTTCAATGAAAGAAATCGAAGATAAAAAAAAAATGAAAAGATATTCTGTGTTCACAGATTGGAAGAATTAAAATTGTTAAAATGTCCATACTACTGAAAGTGATCTACAGATTCAATGCATTCTTTATCAAAATTCCAATGTCAATTTTCATAGAAAAAAAATCCTAAAATTCATATAGAGCTAAAAAAGAACCTCAAATAGCCAAGGCAATCTTCAGCAAAAAGAACAAAGCTGGATGCATCATACTACCTGACCTCAAACTATATTACAAACTATAGTAATCAAAACATCATGGTACTGGCATAAAAACAGACACACAGACCAAAGGAATGGAATAGACAGCACAGAGAAGGACCCATGCATTTATGGTCAATTGATTTTTGACAAAGGTGCCCAGAATACACAATGAGAAAATGACAGTCTCTTCAACAAATGGTGTTGGGTAAACTGGATATCCATATGCAGAAAAATGAAATTAGACCCTTATCACATATCATATACAAAAATCAACTCAAAATGGATTAAAGACTTAAATTAAGACCTGAATTTGTAAAACTACTAGAATAAAACATAAGGAAAAAACTACATACCATTTGGTCTGAGCAATGATTTTTTGGATTTGACCCCAAAAGCTCAGGCAATAAAAACAAAAATAGATAAATGGGATTACAAACTAAAAAACTCCTGCACAGCAAAGGAAACCATTAACAAAGTGAAGAGGTAACCTACAGAATGGGAGAAAGAGAGAAAATTCGAGGGTACTTAAAAAAGTTCATGGAAAAACAAAATTGAGAGATAATGTGAATATTTCCATGAACTTTTTGAAGTACTCTTGTATTTGCAAAAATCTGTAAACCATACATCTGATAAGAGGTTAATATCCAAAAAATATATATCCAAAGATCCAAAATATATAAAGAACTCAAACAACTCAATAACAAGAAAGCAAATAACCCAAGACATTGGTCAAAGAATACAATGTTTCAGGTAGACAGGAGAAATAAATAATTATTTGAGATGATGGATATGTTAATTAGCTTGATTAAATCATTCCACATTGTATACATATATTATAGCATTACTTTGTATCCCATAAAAACATACAATTATAATTTGTCAATATATAATGAAATAAATTTTAAAAATAATATAAAATAACATAAATGTGCATTGTGGTATGCACTGAAGTTTTGTGATTCTTTTTTTCATATGAAGTCCTTCTGTGGCAATAGATGACAAATATACCACTGACCATATTTTCTATATAACCACACTGACTTCAAATTCATGATTAATTTTCCAAAATTTAAAGATATGCAATAAAAAATGTATCATAAATTGGAGTCTTTAAATTTTATTTTTCTTTCTTATGGCCATAGGGTTCTAAGTATTAAAAATGTTCAAATTCATGACTAATCTTACCCTGAATATTGCTCAGCAATCATACAACATATCCTTAATCCAATCCCTGTTCTGCTCTTCTTGATGACTTTCACAGCTTATCTCTCCTTAAATCACAGTATCTTCTCTGACTCTCATTCAAAGTAGATAACCTCACGTCCCACTTCTCTAAGAAAACTAATGCAATTAAAAGAGAAATTTCACAAATTATTATCTGCACCCACACAGATAAACTATTCATAGGCATTTCTCAAAGGAAGATATACAAATGGCCAACAGACACATGAAAAAATGCTCAACATCACTCAGCATCAGGGAAATGCAAATCAAAACCACATTGAGATATCAACTCACCCAAGTTAGACTGGCTATTATAGAAAAGACAGAGAATAACAAATGCTGGCAAGGATGCAGAGAAAGGAGAACCCTCCTACACTGTTGGTGGGACTGTAATTGGTGCAACCAGTATGGAAAATGCTATGGAGGATCCTCAGGCAACTATAGATAGAACTGTCATACGATCCAGTAATTCCACTGCTGGGAATATACCCAGAGAAATGGAAATCATCATGTCAAAGGGATACCTGCACTCATGTTTATCACAGCTCTGTTTATAATAACCAAGAGTTGGAATCAACCTAAACGTCCATCATTAGATGACTGGAAAAGGAAAATGTGTTTTATATACATATATATACAAAATGGAATATTACTCTGTCATAAAAAACAATGAAATACTGCCATTTGCTGCAACATGGATGAACTTAGAGGAAATCATGTTAATGAAATAAGTCAGGCACAGAAAGAGAAATACTGCAAGTCCTCACTCACAAGTGGGAGCTAAAAAATAAACTAATAAATTTAAAAAAAGAAATATCCAGCAATCACAACAATGTAGTGAACTTTCAAAAGGACAGAACAGAACTGAGGTTACCAGATATGAGAAAAGGGGAGGGGGAGGGGGATAAGGGACGAATCAGTAAAGGGTCATGAAAAATGATTACATAGTGTAGTGCTGAACATACTGAATTAGTCATGAATTTGAAGTCAGTGTGGTTGTATAGAAAATATGGTCAGTGGTATATTTGTCATCTATTGCCACTGAAGGGCTTCATATGAAAAAAAAAATCACAAAACTTCAGTGGCATACCACAATGCACATTTATGTTATTTTATATTATTTTAAAAATTTATTTCATTAAATATTGACAAATTATAATTGTATGTCTTTATGGGATACAAAGTAACGCTATGATATATGTATACAATGTGGAATGATTTAATCAAGCTAATTAACATACCCATCACCTCTGCCTGGAACCCCAGCTATCCAAATGGAAAAATCCCTATCTTCTTCAAATTTTGGTCAGATGTCACCTTCTCAGTACAGTCTATCCCTATCGCCCTATTTAAAACTGCAATCCCTGGGGCTGGCCCGGTGGCGCACTGCTACAGTGCGCCGCTTGGGAGTGCGGCGGCGCTCCTGCCGAGGGTTCGGATCCCACATACAGACCGGCCACTCACTGGCTGAGCGAGGTGCGGGCGCGACACCGAGGGTTGCGATCCCGTTGCCGGTCCTGGTCCGGTACGGGCGCGACACTGAGGGTTGCCATCTGTTGCCGGTCATGAAAAAAGACAAAAAGGAAAAAATAAATAAATAAATAAATAAAACCACAATCCCCACATCACTCCTCTTACAACCCTCCATTTCCCAGACTCTAACTCTGCTTTACTTATTGATTTTTCCAAGGTACTTCTACCTTTCAACACAGTTCATAATTTGCTTCCTTCTACCCCCAAAATGTAAGTTTCAGGAGACCAGGTATGTGTGTGTAATATCTTTTATCCATTGACATATCCCAAGAAACTAATAAAGTATCTAGCACAGAGGTGGTGCTGAATAAATACTTGCTGAATGAACCTACAATAAAAACCTGTATATTAACTGGGATTTAAATTTTATATTTATTTCTTAGGATCATAAGACTACAAATATTAAAAATCTTCTGGATTGGGTTGTCATAATCATTATTGGCATACAACTGATCAAACGACAAAGTATATTTTAAAGTTAGTAATTATTAAACAAACAAAATTTTATTGGTAAAGCACCTTAATGAGATGAATAGTAATCAACTTTTTTCTTTTTTCTTTAATGAAAAATGGTGTATACTGCAATACACTAATTGGTATAAGAGTAGTCCTTTTATTTTTTTAAAAGAAGATAGAAAATTAAATTATAAGATGAAATAATAATTAATTGTAATTGGAATAAATAATTCATTATATTTACTTAATAAAAAATAGGTTTTAAATACTTTGCTTAATACCACCAAATCTGAAAGAAATTGGGTGGAAGTCTTATTGGTGAGTTTTATATAACGTGTCTTTAAAAAGCATCAACAGAAATTCCAGTTACATTTTAAAAAGTCAGTACCAGTAAATTTACTACTTTGGCTTTTGAAAGATGCTTTGCTTTACAGCTAATGACATATCCTAAGGATAAGTAATGAGACTTGCTAGAAAGAATTTCTTATGCTTAAATCTATGAAAGGACTGCTTTTAACATTCAATATTTCTTAGTAATGCTTTCCTTTCTTTGCTTTTAGTGTACTCTCCTTAAGTGCATGTATTCATTAATAATAGCTGGGGGCATGGAAGAAGCCCAGTGCTTAAATGAAAATCATCATCAGTCTCATCATCACATTCTACCATATACCTGAATTCAAAATATCCTAACATGGGTCAAAACACCACATTCCTAACTAATTTTTCACTTATAATACCGAGAAGACAGAGAAATTCCCTCTAGGTTGTGGTAACTTGATTAATAAATCAATGAAGTTTTCCCCTTTGTTTGGAGTTCAGAGTGTGTACCATTTGAAATGTGTGTGGCTTTATTTTGTAAAATGAGATAAGGGCTGTTATGAACTCATGTGAGTTCTCACTCAAATCAATTTTTGGAAAAAGTAGGAAGTAGAGAATACGGAAATTGATTCCTTTGAAATGATTCCTATTCTTGAACTCCCTAAAAAGCTTTCATATCCCTTGGAGGTATCCTCCCCCAGTTTGAAGATTATTGATAAAGCACATTTCTCTTCAATTCTCTCCCGTGATAAAATGTACCCTGCTGTAGTTATCTGATACCCTATACCAAATTGCTGAAATTTTTCATAGTAAGATCTGGCTCAGAAGATAAACTTTGTCTAAAATTTTATATAGGATCTCTTAATGCATCATACCAAAGATGTTCTTTAGAATTCTGCTTCCAGCTAGCTTTTATGTAGAGCTGCTCACTGAATCATCCACATTGAGTATGAAGTTGTGGCTCTTTGAGTCAGATATATGAGTGTGAAGCTGTGGCTCTTTGAGTCAGATATCTGAGCGTGAAGCTGGGGAAGCACTATCTTAGAAAAAGTCTATTATGCTCCAAAATGTGTCAAGAAGTGCTAACTTTATCAATGCAATTCTTGGATATCCTCTACTTTTCTGATATAAGCTTTACACAGATAAATCACTCATTCATTTTATGATAAGTGATAAGAACACTGTGTTAAATTTTTGAATTTTCACTGGGCATACTGGAATGTTTAAATGGCCACCTGTAGGTACTTTTAGTGCTGACTTGCACCTCAACCGGATGATAATAGAAACTAATATGTATTGAGCACCAGAGTATATCAGATACTTTAAGAAAGAAGTCTAAAGGGACAAAAAAAAAAAAAAAAAAATCAGATTAGAAACAGTGTCTGCCTCCCTTCCTCCCAATCCCAACTAAACTGACCAAAGAAAATGTAAAAATAAGGAAAACTTGCATTGGTGCTTAAAGCTAAAGGAAGAATAACAGATGCTACAAACACTGAAAAATATTTTAATAGAACTCTAAATTAAAGGAAGACACTCAAGGAAGCTTGCCATTCACTTCTGGAAGAAAACAACATTGTCTGTTGAGAATAAAGTAAGGCAGACTCCAAATTCCATGTCATTTCTGCTATTTTAGGGATAGACAACAGGAAAAACCATGAGACTAATAGGGAACGCACCACTGAGAAGCCTATTGTCTGCCCTAAAAAGGCAAAATATAAAGATGGTAGTAGGGCTCTGCAGATACTAGCACCTGGGGTAAGTGAAAGTCCTGTGGCAGTAATGAGATGGAAGTACAAAGAGGCTGAAGAGAAAGTGGAGAAATTACTCCCAGAGTGGTGCACCTAATACCTTAACAGAGTGAGCAAATAAACCTAGAGAAGTGTCCCTTAACTTGAGCCCACTGAATATTCAACAAAACTCTTGCTGTCTTTCCCTTCCAGAAAAACATACATGCTTAAAAGTTTGCACTAGAATGTTCTCCTCTTCCTCCTTCTGCTGTGTCTGCTGTGTCTGCTGCTTCTGCTGCTGCTGCTGCTTCAGCTGATTCTGATTCCTCTGTAACGGAGGTGGGTAGGGCACGTGTCCCTGGAAGCCCAGAGTAAAATGATTATAATCATATGATATAAACAAGCCAGGTAAGATTTGAGGACAGAGGTATGCAAAACAGGTATTTGTTGCTCTCAAAATAAAAAGGATGAATAAGCATAAAATAAACAAGAAAACAATATGGTTTAAAAGAAAATATTTCTTTACACAAAAGAAAGAGAACACAGTACTCTGAAAAAGACCTGCTGGACAATAGCAATAGGTGACAAAGTAATAGAGATAAAAAGAGAGCAGGTCATGCAAGGCCATGTGGGTCTAAGGATTTTGACTTTTATTCTCTATCAGGCTAAAACTAGGGGGAGATTTTGAGCTGCATACTGATATTATCTCACTTACATTTTCATATGCTCATACTGGCTGCTAGGCTGAATGTATTAATAAACCGAGAATAATGTACTAAGAATAGACTTTTCCACAGGAGTGGAAGCAGGGAGATTAGTTATATCATCATTGCAATAATCTGGGCTCCAAAATGTGATGGTGTCTTGGACCAGAGTGAATCAATGACAATTGTGAGAAGTGAATAGATTGTAGAAAATATTGTAAAGTTGGAGTTAACAGGATTTAATAACAGAGTAGACATGCAGTGTAAAAAAGTCTATTAAAATTTTATTAAAATTAATAATAATAATTTGGAGGACAATATTAAAGGGATATATCACTTGCCCTGGTAATTCTATTTTTATGAATTTAATATATGGGAAAACTCATATAAATGCAAAATATAACATACTGTCTATAATAGCATTTGGAAATCACCTAAATGTCAAGAAAGAAACTATTTACATAAATTATGGTAGAATAATAAAAGTGAATAATATGTAAATATTAATAAGAAAGAATTGGCTCTATAAGTACTGACGTAGATGAATATTCAGGAGTTTAGATTAGAAAAGATGGAAGAAAAATGTCATTATCCACATATATTTCAGAACTGTCTTCCTAGAACATACAAAGGAAACTTAAAAATTTTTAAACTAAAAGAAGTCAGTAAGGAATACAGATATAAGAGCAACATACAAAAGCCAATAGTGTTCCTATCAGAAAATGTAGTGAGAAAAATATTTTTCTAATTGCAATAAAACCTATTATATATCTAGGAATAAAACTAATAAGGAACATTGAGTATCTTTAAGAATAAAACTAGAAAATATTAATTAACAACATAAAAGGCTCAGAATTCCAAGAAGATGATGGCAATGGAATTGTAGTGGCATAGTTTTGGAATATTTTGGAATCCCACATAAAAACAGAATGAGTAACTAAACAGAAAAATCAAAGTTCCATGGATAACATTTACAAGAAACCTAGGTGACAAGGTATTCTCAGAAAACCAGAAACCGAACAGGTGAAGATAAGCCATCAATAGCCACAAAACATGCAAGAATTTGGCATCTGTAAAGGTAGAGAAAGAAGAAAAAATAAAGCATCTGATGGACCTAAGAGCCAAATAATAGTTGATAGAAAGCAGTGAGGTAATTTGAGAAAAGCAGATGCTTAATCCAATAGTGGGTAACTACCAGGGGTTTATGACAAAGACTGAAGAGGCTGGAGCTGTCTAGATCCCATGAATTCTTGAAACTGAGCCACCAGGGCTGCCTTCCAGGACAGTTCTCCACACTGAAGACAAACGAATGAGAGTGAAATCAAAATTGAACAGAACAGGAAAAACAGAGATGAAGAAAAAAGAAGATTCAGAAGAAAGGAGAGGACAGGGTTACTGGCTACAGCCTAGTGATGAGCAAAGCAAACCCTCTCTCCCAATAGTAACTATAAATCTGGACAAATTTACAAAAATAACCATTTTAGCACTCTGGAAATTGAATAAAGCCATACAACAGTCTGAGAAGCATTTATACTTAAAATACTGCTGAATTTCAGGTAAGAACAGTGGGAATGTGTTGTGTCTGGCCTGAGGCTGCTTTCACCATATTCTCTGTTCTTGGTCTACGTGGAGAAGGTTCTGCCAGGTGGGAAGGCTGTGAGAACTTGCAGCTTCTTTGCCACCTTCAAAAGGGGCTCACTTGATTTGAAATGATGAACAATACCCAAGCTAAGTGGCATTGCTGGTGGAAGTGACTTCCCAAAGGCTGGCCAGAGGGAGAGGGCCAATGGCTTGACTCTACTTGCCTAAGGTTGCAGTCCTGGTTGGGGCAATCAATATTCTTGACTGGAGCTGTTTACATGTATAGTGGAGAAGCAGCAGTCCCAAATTATTCACACTCCTGAGAATGCTTTCACATGTGCACACAGGAGACTCAAAGGACCCTCTGGAAAGCAAAACCTGGGCCAGATGTGAAAATGTCCTGAACGTGTTCCCCTGCCTATATGCAGATCCATCTGCAGATGACAGAAGTCTCACTTGCTCCGGGTGTTTGAACACAATCTCTGTCAATCAATGGCATACTATTAAGCTATGCAGATGAGGAACAGTTCCTTGAAAGACAGGTTTAAAAATAAAACAAACAAACAAAAGACATCAGATAATACTCCAGAAGGGAGAGAGATTTCACAGAATAAACCCAAACAAGTTACTAAACAAATAAAAAACAGCAACAAGAAACTTTTGGAGGGGGGAGGGTGATATTGGAATCCAAAATGCTATAATATATTATCTGAAATGTCCAGTTTTTCACAGAAAATTATGAAACATTCAAAGAAACAGGAAAGTAAGATCCATACATAGGGGGGAAAAAACTGTTTCAGAGCATCCTCAGATGCTCAAAGATTTCAAAGCAGCTACTATAAATATGTTCAAAAAACGAAAAGTAACCATATACAAAGAATTAGAGTATGACAACAAAGAATAAAAAGATTCTCACTAAGGATACAGAAATTATCTTTTTTAAAGAACCAAACAGAAATTCTGGAGTTAAAGAGTACAATAACTCTTATAAAATTCACTGCAGGGGCTCACCAGCATATTCAAGATGGCAGAGGAAAGAATCAGAGAACTTGGTGATAGATGAATAGAAATTGTACAGTCTGAAGAACAGAAAGAATAAGGATTGAAGAAAAATGAACAGCACCTCAGAGACCTGTGAAGCAACACCAACCATACTAATATACACGTAATGGGAGTCCCTGAAAAAAAGGAGAGAACAAAAAGGCAGAATACTATTTGAAGAAATAATAGCTGAAAACTTCCTGAATTTGAAAAAACAAAATTAAAATATCTATAGATCCAAGAAGCTCAACAAACACCAAGTAAGACAAATACAAAAATATCCATAAATAGATATACCATAGTTAAAATATTGAAAGACAAATTCTTGAAAGCAGCAAGAAGAAAACAACTCATCATATATGAGAGTACTTCAAAAAGTTCCCAGAAAAATAGAATTAAAAGATAATGTGAATCTTCCCATGAACTTTTGAAGTACTCTGTACAAAGCAGCAATACAATTGATGGCAAACTTCACATCAGAAACAACGCAGGTCAGAAGTCAGTTGAATGACATACTCAAAGAGCTGAATGAAAAAGTGGTCAGCCAAAAATTACATATCCAATGGAAACTTTGGAAGAAAAATAATACCTTTCCCCACATAGTTCCATGAAAAGTTATAGAACTGAAACTGCTTAATTTGAATTGGCCTGGCTAGGGCCACATACACATGCCCGGACCTCCACTCAAACCAAATTAACATAGAGAGGGTTCCCCAAGGAATAATGAAGAAATAAATTTTAGATAGGCAAAAATAACAGAGTAAACTTTTAGTTAGGTCACCTGTGTTTGAAAATGAGATGACACGATGAGTTTAGAGGATAGCTGGCCTGGTTGTCTGTCCAATATCCCTTCCTCCTCTTCTGGTAAAAGCAGCATTTTTATTTGTGGAATTTACTCCACATGCTTTAGAGGAACTGATGACCACAACAGTGGATATGTTACCCAAGTTATCCAATCTTTCCTGGGAGAAATAGTCATTAGGTCTGAGGTACAAGGGTAAAGGTGGTTGTAACTGAGTTATCTAATTGTATAGCCATTGACATCCAGAGGATATCAAAAGGGATGGTCCAAAATATGCTATTTCTAACATTTCCAGTGGTGCCTTGGTTCCTGTACTGTAGAAGTCTAGCTACTCAACTCTAACTTTAATTCTGTGAGCAAATTAGTATATACCCATAAATCTCTTTTTATTGGCTACATTAGTCAGTATCAATTTCTGTTGTGTGTAGCCCCAAACTCTGACTACAACTGACCAGTCTCAGAAGCTTTTCTAAGAGTCCATATTATCTCAGATATCTAAAAGTAAAGTTAAACTTTTGTCAAAATCCATGCCTGGCCCTGAACAGTGATATAACAAGAATGCTTCTGCCATGGAAGGAGGACTACGAGAGGCTGTGGCCCCAAACGGACAGTCACACTGACTTCAAATCTAGGCTGTGGCCCCTACACCTTCTCATATCCTTATTTACTGGTGTGTCAAAAAATAAATTAACTAGTCAGAAGCAGGGCAAAATAAAATAAAAACATTCCTAGATTAAAAAAAAATACTGAGAGAATTTATAGCTAGCACACCCGCCTTACAAAAAATATGAAAGTCCTCCAGGCTAAAATGAAGTGACACCAGACTATAACTCAAATCCACAGAAAGAAATAAAGAGCACCATAAATGGTAAATTTGTGTACTAATATAAATTTGTATCATAGAACACAAAGTTATGTTCTATGACACGAAGAAATTCAATTCAAAATCAACAATAAGAAAAGTATTTGAAATCCTAACATACTAGGAAATTAAACAACACGCTTCAAAATAACCCAGAGGTCAAAGTAGAAATCACAACGTAAATTAGAAAATATCTTGAGCTCAATGAAAACAAAAACACTCATACCAAAAATTTTTTATTGGTTATGAATATTTATGAGATACAAAGCTGATTGTCACCCCTTGTGCCCAAGATATAAAGGCCAGATTCATACTGGCAGTATGCCCATTACCACAAATTGCATTAGTACCCCATGTCCCCCAACTAATTATCCCCATCCTTCCTCCCCCTCCCCCTTCCCCTCACTCCACTTTGTAGCTCAAAGTATGTTCTCTCCCTCTGCAATTCCAATGCACCACTATGGTCTTTCTTTTCTTCCTTCTTTTTCTCTTAGGTCCCACCTATGAGTGAGTGCATGTGGTATTTATCCTTCTGTGCTTTGCTTATTTCACTCAACATAAGTTTCTCCAGGCTCATCCATGTTGTAGCAAATGGGAGAATTTCATTCTTTTTTATGGCAGAGTAGCATTCCATGGGGTATATATACCACAGTTTCCTTATCCAAACATCCATCAATGGACATTTAGGTTGGTTCCATGTCTTGGCTATTGTAAAAAGAGCTGAGATGAACATGGGAGTGCAGGTATCCCTTTGACATGATGATTTCCATTCCTCAGAGTATATACCCAGAAATAGGATTGATGGATCATATGGAAGATCTATCTGTAATTGTTTGAGAAACCTCCACACTGTTTTCCATAGTGGCTTTACTAATTTACAGTCCCACCAACAGTGTAGAAGAGTTCCCTTCTCTCCACACCCTCACCAGCATTTGTTATTCACTACCATTTTGACTATAGCCAGTCTAACTGGGGTGAGGTGGTATGTCAATGTAATTTTAATTGGCATTTCCCTGATAACTAGTGATGCTGAGCATTTTTTCACATACCTGTTGGCCATTTGTATGTCTTCCTTTGAGAAAATGTCTATTCGGCTCCTTTGCCCATTTTTTAAAATTGGGTTATTTGCTTTTTCACTGTGTAATTGCTTGAGTTCCTTATATATTATGGATATTAATCCCTTGCCAGATGCATAGTTAGCAAAAATTTTCTCCTACTCTGTAGGTTGTCATTTCACTCTGTTGACTGTTTCCTGTGCTGTGCAGAAGTTTTTAAGTTTGATATAGTCTCATTTGTTTATTTTTTCTTTTGCTGTTTGTACTTTCAGGCTCATGTTCATAAAGTCTGTGCCCAAACCTAGTTCCTGAAGTGTTTCACCTGTATTTTCCCTTAGTAATGTTACAGTTTCAGGTCTTATACTTAAGTCTTTAATCCATTCTGAGTTGATTTTAGGATATGGTGAGAGGTGCATATCTAGTTTCATTCTTCTGCATATGGATATCCAATTTTCCCAGCACCACTTGTTGAAGAGGCAGTCTTTTCCCCAGTGTAGATATTTGATGATTTCTGGGTTCTCAATTCTGCTCCACTGGTCTGAGTATCTATTTTTATGCCAGTACCATGCTGTTTGGTTACAATAGCTTTATAGTATAAATTGAAGTCAGGTAGTGTTATGCCTCTGGCTTTATTTTTTTGCTCAGGATTGCTTTGACTATTTGGGGTCTTTTGCTGTTCCATATGAAAATTAGGATTTTTTTTCCATTTCTGGGAAGAATGTCATTGAAACATACCAAAATTTATTGCATGCAGCTAAAGCAGTGCTTAAAGGAAAATTTATAGCTTTAAATAAATTGGAAAAGAAGAAATATTTCAAATCAATACCTGTTTCTATCATAAAACACTATAATAAGAGCAAACTGAACAAAAAAGTAAGCAGAAGAAATAATAATGCTTAGAACAGAAGTCACTGAACTAAAAAAAAAGCACTAAATAAAACCAATGAAACAAAAAATTGGTTCTTTGAAAAGATCAATACTGACAAAGCTTTATTTAGACTGATGAAGAAAATAAAGAGAAGACACAAATTACCAAAATATGAAAGAGGGTACACTGATTCTTTCAGAAGTTATAAAAGGATTATAAGAAAATATAAAAAAAAAAAACCTTTACACCAACAAATTATACAAATTCCTAGAAATGTACAAATTACCAAAATTAACTGAAAAATTAGTAGAAGAATCTTAACAGATCTTTAACAAGGAAAAAGATTTAGTTAGTTATTAAAGTTTTTTTCCCATAAAGAAAAGACCAGGCCATAATTCTTCATAAACTCTTTCAGAAAACAGGGAAGCAAGTAACACTTCTCCACTTATTCTACGAGGCCAGTATTCTCCTAATTCCAAAGCCACACCAAGACATCACACTCAAAAAAATAGAGACAAACATCCTTTAAAAATATTATCAAATGGAATCCAAAAACACATAAAAAGGATTAGACACCATGTCCAGGTGGGATTTCTCTCAGGAATGCAATGTTGGCTTAACATCTGAATATGAATTAATGCAATATGCTAGATTAATAAAAGACAAAAACTACACAATCATGTCAACAGATGCATCAAAAACATTCCACAAAATCCAACAGCCATTCATGATTGGGAATAAAGAATAAAATAAAAAATAGATCAAGAATAAAGAAAATGTCCCCAATCCGCTTAAGGGCATTTTTAAAACACTCATAGCTAATATACGTGGTGGTAAAAAACAAATGCTTTCACTCTAAAATCAAAAGCAAGGCAAAAATGTCTACTTTCACCACTTCTATCAATATTGTACTGTAGATTCTGAAAGCCAGTGCAACAGGAAACAAAAAGAAATGAAAGGCATCCAGATTGTAAAGGAAAAAGTAAAACTGTCTTTTCTTCTTTTTCAAAATTCTTTTGGCTATTTTAGGTCCTTTGATTTCTATATAAATTTTAGGATCAGCCTATCCGTTTCTATATAAAAAAGCCTGCTATGATTTCACTAGGGTTTGCATTGAATTTATAGTCCAACTGATGGAGTTTGGATGTATTGTCCTCCAGAACTCATGTGGAAATCTGATCCCCAGTGTGACAGTTTGAGTCATGGGGCAGATCCCTCATGAATGGATTAATGCTCTCCCTGGAGGGAGGGGAACCTGAGTGAGATCTTGCTCTATTAGTTCCCACAAGAGCTGTTTGTTTTAAAAGACCCTGGCACCTCTTCTCTCTCTCTTGCTTCCTCTTGCCATGTGATCTGCTTATACGTGCTAACTGCCTGCCGCTTTCCACCATTAGTAGAAGCAGCCCGAGGCCCGTGTCAGATGCAGCTGTCCGAGAATCATAAGCTAAATAAACCTCTGTTCTTTATAAATTACCCAGTCTCAGGTATTGTTAGAGCATCACAAAACGAACCATTACACCAATTTAGGCAGAAGGTCATTCTGACAATATTGAGTCTTCTAATCCATGAACTCGAAATGTCTAACTTAGAACTTTGATTTCTCTCTGCAATGTTTTGAGGTTTTGGTATGCATGTCTTGTACTTTTTGTTAAACTTACTGAGCCATCTTTCCAATTCATGTATGAGATGTCTTTTTTTTTTGAAGATTCTTTGAGATTTTCTACATCCTGAATCAAGAAGACTTTTCTAGACAGGGTTCAACCTCTCTTAAAATAATTCCCATATTTATCATGGTTACATTATTAGGGGAATATAAGTCTAGAACTGTTATATCTTCCTGTAGCATTGAACCTTGTATGTGGTGACCCTTTATATCTTTAATAATTTTTTTTGTGTGTCAGAGTTTGTCTAATAGAAATATAACTACCTTAACTTCATTTTGGTAATTTACCTTGTATATATTTTTTCTATTCTTTTACTTTTAATCTTTCTATGTTCTTACGAGTCTTAAATGATGGACTTGTTTCTGTCACCTTACTTCATGTGATTTTTGTTTGCTTCTACTCCTTCCTTGCCTTTTTGGGGGGTATATTAGGATTTTTTTACTAGAAGTTATATACTCTATTTCTTTTAATAGTTATATACTCTATTTCTACTGAGATTTTATCATGCATGCTTAATAAAGTCTAAACTTAGACACTGTCTTATCCCTCTGAATTAATTAGGGAAAAGATTAAGCTACTATAACAAATATACAGTGGCCTAACAAAATGTTATTTCTCTTTCACATAACAGTTCTAAAGTGAGGAATCCAGGTTAATATGATGGGTCTGCTCCATGAAATCACTCAGGGCCCTAGACTACCTCCATGTCATTGCACTGCCATCTTCTAGGATGCTGTCCTCATTTGAATGATCAAAGCTGGATTGCTGCCATATCTATATTCCACAGGAAAGGAAAATAGAGAAAAATCCAATGCAAGCAATTTTTTTTCAAAGCCAATGAGGAAGAAGCTGTGCACAGAACTGCTGTCTAATATCAAGAGGTTAGTCACATGGTGTATTAGACCATTTTCTGTTACTTATAACAGGATACCTAAAACTGGGTAATTTATAAGAAAACAAATTTTATTTCTGACAGTTTCAGAGGCTGGGAAATCCACAGTCTAGGAGGCACATCTAGTAAGGGCCTTCTTGGTGGGGGCTCCCTACAGAGTCCCGTGGTGATGCAGGGTATCATATGGTGATGATGGCAAGAACTCTTTCATGTGCTTTCCTTATAAAGCCACTGATCTACACCAATGATAACTCATTACTCCATGAATGGATTAATCCGTCGGTGAGAGCATAGTCCTTGTGATCCAATCACTTTTTAAAGGTCCCACTTTTCAAATATCAAATCTAATTTCCCACCCTCTTAACATTGTTACAATGGGGATCAAGTTTCCACTGTATATTTGTTATAGTAGCTTAATCTTTTCCCTAATTAATTCAGAGGGCTAAGACAGTGTCTAAGTTTACACTTTATTAAGCATGCACTTTTGGGGGACATATTTGAACTTCTGGTGGGCACATTCGACCCACAGCACTTGGCAATACCTTGCCACAAATCAGACTGCCAAATGTAGTCTCGTGCTTGTACCTAGGAAGAAAGGGAGACTAGATCATATACCTAGGAAGAAGAGAATAGATCTTTTGGGGACAACTAAGAGTCTGGCCATCCAAATAGCCATGCATACTTTCATCCCACACATAGAAAAGACTCTCTTTCTCTCTATGGAACATAATCTAAGATTCTATCTAATCCAAAATCCAAGATATATAGGGGATACAGGATTCTCTCTATTCAGTCTACATGAGGCTCTTCATAGTCCTGTGAACAAGACTAATAGGCAAATTATATGAGCCTGACCCCTAATATACAACGATAGCAGACCTTTTGGATAAAGGAAGGATAAAGGAAAAATAAGAAATAAAGAACAGTCACTGATCCATAGACATGATGAAAATCATATTGGGCAGGAGTTATAAAGAGCCCCTTGACCTGGTAGTAGATTTTCTTGGTTGCACCCTGCTTAGGTATCTTAGAAAAATTCCCTTATCATCTGTGACCTCTGCCTTTGCCTTCTAGAGCTTCTTCCTTTATCCATAATCTTCTGTGACCATATCTGATCTTGGAGAGAAATTAGGTAGGGTATAGTGGGAACGGGGAGTGTACTGTTTTAATAGTCCACTTCTTTGCTAGGGTAGGTTTGGGAGCCTGAAGTTTGCTTTAAGAACTGAACAATCACAGCCTTCACAGGTTTTACAGATTTCGTTTGCAGTGTAATTCCCAAACACCTTAGTAGGCTTCAGTTCTATTTCTTTCCTACTAGTTTATATGCTAGTAACTACATCAAAGTTTTGTGGAGTTTTTTGGACAAAGACGCTCCCTTTTTCTCATTTAATGGTGGCTACTTTAAGCCCATCTGAAATAACAGGTTTATGTTGAAAGCCAACATCCTTAATTTGATCTTTGTTAAAAGATTTTCTTTCTTTGAGGAGACTTTAGGAAAAGGTTTTGAGCCATAGTCTTAACTCATGCTACTTCTTATAATATGTTACTAAAGGCAACAAGGGATACATATTGGCTGCTCTTGCTGCTTTTAGCAAGGTATTATAAGAAAAAGATGAGCTAAGGCAAAAATATGCCAATTTGCAAGCAGAGACGGAAGGGGATAGAGAATCCAGAAATCTGAGCCTCACAGGCCAGAAAAGCCAACTGCTTCTGTACCCCAAACAACCTAAGATCTACTGCCTCACTGCTAAGCCCTAAATTTTGCTAAGCCAAATGCCCCATATTTTAGGTTTCTGAGATTGTAGTACTCCTCCAGTTCCAGGGACTTGATTTAGTTAAGGTTAAGGTTAAAGCACTCTAAGAAAGAGATCTAAAAATACAGAAGGTTAAATAACATAAATGTCTAACTCATGTAATTAATGGTCCTAAGATATACAGTCAGGAGAGCAGTATGGCTCTGCTCTATTTATTCATTCAGGGACCCAGATGATTCCTTTTTTTTTTTTTTTTTTGCTCCATCATCCTCTACAGGTTATATTTGTAAGTCAAAGATGGGTCACTATATCGTCTATGTTCCAAACATCAGAAAGAAGGAAGAGAAATCCAGGGCAAGCAATTTCCTTTAAAGCAAAAAAAGGTGAAAGGTGCACATATGACTCCAAATCACATTACATTGAAGAGAAGTCAACACGTGGCCACAACTAGTCGTATAGGAGGTAGGGAAACATGGTCTCTGAGTGGCCAATTTCCCAAGAAAGAGGGGTACTCAGACTTTAGGAGACACCACATCTACAAATCCCTGCCCCCCTAATACAAAGATCTTAGAATACTTTAACTATGGTAAAACCCCTTCCAATTTATATACTTTGGCTACGAATTTTAGTTTTGCTCTTTTTTAAGACACCCCCAAATTTTAGAACATTGTTTGATTTCTATACAGATGTTTGTATACATTACCTGCATCTGTCAATTTAGATGCACCTTTTTTGTACTGCATTAGTTTTATATTGCTGTATAACTAATTACGACAAGCTTAGCAACTTAAAACACCCATTCATTGGCGTACAGTTTTGTAGGTCAAAAGTTTGGCACAGCCTGGATGGGTTCCCTCCTAAGAGTAACTTTGAAGCTCATTCTTTTTGTTGGCAGAATTCGGTTCCTTGGGGTTGTACAACAAAGGGCCCTCCTTTCTTGCTGGCCATCATACAGGGGCCACTTTCAGCTCTTAGAGGTCATTGTCAGGTCTTTACCATGTGGCCCCCATAGGCAGTTCACAGCATGGACATACGCTTTTAAGGCTATCCAGATAGTGTCTCTCTGACTTCCACTTCTGAAACTAGCTGAAAAAAGATATAAGGTACTTCAGAAAGTTCATGGAAGGATTTGTATATCTTTTATATTTTTCCGTGAAATTTCTGAAGTACCCTTGTATATATATGTGTGTCTCTTAGTTTTTCAACTGCTCTTTTTCCATATCTCCACAACTTAAAAATGTTACAATGCACCAAGGTTCATTCCAAGCCACCTTTTATTCTCTATCTATACTTGCTTCAATGGTTTTTATCTTGTCTCATAGCTTTAAGCACCATTTATAAATATTTGACTACCAAAATTAAATTTATAATTTGGATTTCTCTTCTGAGAGCCCAACTTGAGTGTCCCACTGCTTATCTGCTTGGGTGTCTAGTGGCATATTAACTCTTTTTAGACAAACACCATTTTCAATAACAGCATTCAATATTTAAAATTGTAACATCAGTCTGAGACGACTTTATTCTATAAAAGCCCTCTGGATGCTTGGAGCCAAAAGTAGATATCTGAATAAAAGTTGATGGTTATCATACTGAGTTAGTCTGAAAGAAAACATTTAATTATATTTCAACAGTAAAAGCTGAAAGAGGAAAAATAATTCACTTTGTAAGCTCTGTTAGGGCAAAAACAGTGGTCTATGTTATTTACCATTACATATTCAGCTTACAACACAATGGCTAACATATAGAAAACACTCAATAAATATTTACTAATTAAATAAACAAATTTGTATTAGCCTCTCAGTCTATTGTTGAAGATTAAATAAATTCATCAAGGAAGAAAATCACACAGACAATAAATAAGTGAAAAGATGATCAACCACATAAACAATCAAGAAAATGCAAATTAGAGCCATAGAGATTTATTATTTAATGCCTGCCATATGACAAATTTTTAAATGTCTGATAATACTAAGTGTTGGTGAGGAGTGCAAAAATAAACTTTTATATATATGCTGATGAGTGTTAATTGCTACAAATACTTTGGAGAGCACTTTGGCAGTATCCTGTGAAAATATGTATATGCTATGCCAGCATTTATACTCATAAACATATTACTCAAAGATTATATTGTATATACAATATATAACCCAAAGTAATATATGAATACCATGGACTGTTACTCAGCAGTAAAAATGAATAGCATAGAGTTATGCATTTCAATATAAATATAGCTCAAACACAATATTGAGCAAAAAAAGGCAAGTTGCAGAAGAATATATACAATGTGATATCATTTACTTTAATTTTGAAAACATGAAAAATAATACCATATCACTAAAAGATACATAGTTACAAAAATTCAGAAAAATATGAGAATGATAAACACCAAATATAATATAATGGTAACTTTTGAAGAAATGGTGGAAAAGAAGGGAATATAATCTAGGAAAATTACACAGAATTTCAGCCCTACTAGTAATGTTTTATGTCTTAAGCTGGGTGAGGAATATATAAGTATTCATTGCATTATCCTTTAGTTATCTTTTATCCTTTTGATAATTCTGACATAGTATATAATAAAAATTTTTAGCCATTAAAAAAACTCACTACATATATGACTACAGAAATGAATACCTAAAACAGGTCAAAATGTTCATAACATTAATTCAATGAATTTTGTCATTTTTAATAATGGTGGGAAGGGTGTATCTTATTCTGTTAAGGCTGCTATAACAAAATATCATAAACTGGGAAGCTTATAAACAACAGAAATTTATTTCTCACAGTTCTGGAGTCCAGGAAGTACAAGATCAAGGTGTCAGCAGCTTTGGTGTCTGGTGAGGGCCCACTTCCTTCACAGAGGTAGCTGCCTCACTGTAACCTCACACAGTGGAAGGGCAAGGCAGCTTTCTGGAACCTCTTCTATAAGGGCTCTAAAGCCATTCCTGAGGCTCTTGCTCTCATTACTTAATCACCTCTCAAAAGCTCCAGCTCTTTATACTATCATACTAGGGATTAGGTTTCAACATATGAATCTGGGGGGGGACACAAACATTCAGCACATAGAAGAGTACGAGCAGGAAAGTAAAAATGCAAATTAATACTGCTTTTATTATACATTTGCATATGTATTTGTATATAATCCACGTACAATATGTTTCAAAAGCCTTAAATATATTCATACTATTTGACTCTATAGTTGTTTGAATAACAGAATAAAAATTCCTATTTGGATATTAGTACTTACTAATTTTTTGTATAATAATATGTATTATTTGAGTAATAAACCTTCTTTTTTAAAAAAAAGATGACGGTAAGGGGATCCTAACCCTTGACTTGGTGTTGTCAGCACCACACTCTCCCAAATGAGCCAGAGGCTGGCACCAGAGTAATAAACCTTAAAAGATTAAAGTTAGAATAAATAAAAGACACTGACTCTTCCTGGTAAACTGAACTTTTAAAAATTGGAGTAGAACCTTCCTATTCTAGCAATGTTTTTGCCTTAAAGATTTTGTTTGGAGAGGGAGTTTGTGAGGCGTTTGGTATTTGCATGATTTTTCTTTCTTCATTTTTCTACTCTCAACCTTTTTGAATCTTTTTTTTTAGATGTGCCTATGGTACATAGTACATAGCTGCATTTTGTTTAATCCAGCCAATCTTTGCTGCTTAATCATAGTTAAAAATATTTAACTACAGCATTCAGTTTGTTCACATTTATTATAATTCAGAAATTATATCTACCACCTTATTTTTGCTCTTTTTTCCCTACCTGTTCTATATTTCTTTTCCTTTTCTTTCTTATCTACTTCTGGATTGATTATGTGCTTTTTTATCATTCCATTTTTCTCCCTCAGCTAGTACACTATTCCTTGTTCTTTTGGTGGTAACCCTGGTATAACATACAACATGCAAACTTACGAAAGTTTTATGCTAATCAAAATCCTTATTTTTTTCTGAACTACACAGAGCATTTGTTTCCTCCTTCTAATATGTGATATTGCTCTCCAATATTTTAATTGTACCTTTTTTTTAACCATTAAACTTTATTACTTTTTTGGACAATGTTCCTTTTTTCTTACATCTCAAACATTTTATCTGGGATCACTTTGCTTCTAAATGAAATATATCTGCAAGAATTTATTTTAGTGAAGTTCTGTTCAAGATAATCTCTATTTTAGTCTGTCTGATAATTTTCTTATTTCACCCTCATTTTTAAACGATCTTTTCATCAGGTATAGAATTCTAGGTTTGTGTTTATTTTCTTTTAGCCCATTTAAGATATCATTCCAAAGTCTGTTTCTGCTTTAAAGTAGTTTGTTTTTCTTTTTGGTTTTCTGAAGTTACACTCTGATGAGTATATGTGTATAAATTCAGGGAAACAATAGATGTGCAACAAGGAAAACTAAAAATACAATTATTCAAAATGACAGATAAGAATCTAGCCTGTCTATTCCAGGTTGATAGGTGGCTGTGGCCCACATTGTTATCCAGGTATCCAAGTTTCTTACATCTTGTTTCTCTGCCAACTCACGCTCAAAACCAGGTCACAATCAAATTCTTCCTTTGGTTTAAAGAAGAGGAAAGAAAGTGAAGGTAGCTTGTTTATTTCTTAAGGTCCCAAGCTGAAACTAGGCAGAAAGTCATGCCTACCCATAAGGAAGATTAGAAAATGTAGAGTAGTTGAGAAGCCACGTATTTCTGTTATTACAGAAAGGGAAACTGCAATTTGATGAATACTTAGCTGTTGTTACCACTCTAGTTGCAAGTTTCCTTTACTATTTTGCTTGGAGATTAGCTGAGCTCCTTGGATCTGTAGATGGGAATTTTTCATAATTTCTGGGAAATTCTTAGCTATCCTTTTTTAATTGAAATTTTCATTTAGGTAATTATAAATTCACATGAAATTGTAAGAAATAACAGAGAGAAACCATGTACCTTTACCCAGTTTCCACTAATGGTAACATCTTGCTATTAGTATAGTATCTAAACCAGTATGCTGACATTGATAAAAGTCCACTGATCTTATTCAGATTTCCCTTTTTACTTGTACTTATTTGTATATTTAGTTATATACAATTTTACCACATGTGCAGGTTTATGTAACCTCCACCACAGGCAAGATACAGAACAGTTCCCTTACCACAAGAATGCTTTGCTTTCCCCTTCTATGACCACTCCTACCTCCTCACCTCTTCCTCCCAACCCTAACTCCTGGTATCCACTAATCTGTTTTCCACTTCTCAAATTTTTTTATTTAAAAGGTGATATCAATGGAATCATGCAGTATGTAATCTTTCAATAATCTTTTAGAATTAGCTTCCACCCCCACCCACCCACCCAGCATAATTCCCTGGAGATTTGTAAAAGTCATTACATGTACCAACAGATGGTTCCTTTTTATTGCTGAGTCCCTGGTATGGATGTACCAAAGTTTGTTTTACCATTTACCCACTGAGGGACATCTGGGTTGTTTCCAAAATGACGTAAAATGTGCTTTCTTCCACTGTATCATAATGGGTCCAAGTTATGCAATAATACCCAATACACATAGGGAAGCATCTTGCAAAGTGCTGTTCTGAAATTTTTAAAATGGATTTTCATGTAAAGAGTTAATGCAGTTTAGTTTTTTAAATTACAAATACATGCTCAGTGTAAAAGTTCAAATAACATCAAAGTACATATCTAAGTGTATTGTTTAAAAAGCAAATGTCAACGTTTATCTTCCAACTCTAAAATCTTTCTTCTCTTTCCCAGAGAAAACCACTACTGATAGTTTAAGTAATATATTTATCTTAGATCTGGTCAGATCTAAAAATTTTTTCAATTGATTACTTTTCATTTGGGAGAACTAATATTATCTGCCAGCAATGTTTAATTTTTTTCTTTTCCAACATTAATATTGCTTATATTTATTCTTTTATCACAATGTTAAAAATGAAGATAATAGGCAGCATCTTTAATTCCTGCCTTTAGTGTTTCTAACTTTAACATATTTAAAATGTTTTTCATAGTTTCCATTAGACCTATAACATTTTCTATGACAAGATCATCCATTTTTATGAGAACTCATTGTATAGCAAAGTGGTTTTAAATATGCCCTAGTTGAGTCTGATACTTGAAGTTTGCAAAGCACCTTAAATGTCAATGACCTGGGACTAACAAGGTAGATTAAATCAGAATTCTGACCTATCCCATCACATAATAGACCTTTATATAAAATTTTTATATAATTTTTCCCGGAAATAGGAATGATGTATCTTTCAGTAATAAAAAAATTACAAAAACTCTTCTCTGACTAGTATGTTAAATACAGTCCTACATGAAGCAAATTTCTTTTTTTTTTCTTGTCTTTTTTTGAGACCGGCCGCACCGTGCTCAGCCAGTGAGCACTGTGAGCACACCAGTCATCCCTATATAGGATCCGAACCCGCGGCGGGAGCGCTGCTGCACTCCCAGTGCCGCACTCTCCGAGTGCGCCATGAGCTCGGCCCTGAAGCAAATTTCTGAGACCAATAAATTGAGTGTTAAGTACACTCCTAAGCTGTGAAGCCAGTATATATGGTAGTGCCTAGCAAAGCAGATTTAGTCCTTTGGGTAGAGATCATACTCAACCTTCCTCTGCCTTCTCCTGGCCTTCCCCAGCCTCTTCCTAAGAAATAATTGTTGGGCCGGCCCAGTGGCGAACTGGAGAGTGCACCGCTTGGGAGTGCGGAGGCGCTCCCGCCGAGGGTTCGGATCCCATGTGGAGACCGGTTCCCGCTCACTGGCTGAGCACGGTGTGGAAGCAACACCGAGGGTTGCAATCCCGTTGCCGGTCCCTGGTACGGGCGCGACACCAAGGGTTGCGATCCCATTACCGGTCAGTAAAAAAAGACAAAAAAAGGAAAAATTTAAAAAAAGAAAAAAAGAAATAATTGTTAATCTGACTCCAAATTGGGGTATGTACATACGTAAAGACTGTGAATGTGGGTCCCTTCCTTCTCTTCTGTAAGGCTGGAATGGTATGAAGGCCTGATTAGAAGTAGAAGAGATCTACTTCGATTCTCCCACTTGTCCCCTGAAACCTCCTGAGGCAGAATTTGGGCATTTCTGGGCCGGCCTGTGGCTCACTTGGGAGAGTGCAGTGCTGATAACACCAAGGCCACAGGTTCGGATCCCATATAGGGATGGCTGGTTTGCTCACTGGGTGAGCGTGGTGCTGACAACACCAAGTCAAGGGTTAAGATCCCCTTACCGGTCATCTTTTTTTAAAAAAAAAAAAAAAAAGATTTTGGGCATTTCTGAGTACTGGTTAGACAATACTGGTCAAAGACTGGGCAAAACCCTAGTGTCAACTTCTAAACTCTGGTATAGGCTGGAGTGTAAAACTGGGCATTATTTGGAATGGAAAATAGAATAGGTGTGATTCTTTAATATAGTCTGGAGTTGGAGTTAATCGATAGTCTCTTAAAACTGATCTCAAAAATGGTGCCTCTGAAGGTCTCATATACTTTTATAAAAAGCAGTAGAACACAGAGATGGGATTAAGGACCTTACCACCCTGACCTTACTACCCTCTGGCTAGCCACATGCCAGGTCTCACCCAAGAAAAAGAAAACTGGCTGCATCAGTGTATTCCTTTTTTAAAATAGTGTGTCTCTGTCACAAGTTAACAAGGCTTAATTTGTGTTCAGAAATCTGACCAATGATAATTTATCTTCTTTTCTGGGAAAAGTAAGAGTGAATCTTCTCTTCCAAGGGGTAAAATCAGTCTTTTGCTTTATCATAAGCTTGAGTCCTAGTAATCACTGGGTTAGGATTAGAAATAAAAGTGTATGTGACGGAAGGGGGACAGGGAAAAGGCAGCTATATTAGTTCTTTCCTCTTTTTCAGCTCACTCCACCCTTTCCTCTTCATGAGTTTATTTTGGCAAAGGGGGTGAGGCTGCCCAAGCCAAATATCCCACTCCATTTATCAGGAAACTCTAGCTCTGCATTTAGAGTTTCAGATATATGATAATCTAATAATAAAATGGACTTGGATTTCCCACTTGCAGTTGTCTTTTGTATGTATGAGTATATTCTCCCTGAGGAATCTTATAAGGATGGGTAGTGCAGCCAAGGCAAGATTCAGGCCTCAGGGTCTCTTGAGCTAACACCTACAGCAAGTGTTCAATAAACAGTAATTATTGTCAGATAATGATCAAACATATGTTATGTACCAAAGATAAAAACCAATGTAATATTGGTTTGAAACTTGGTTCTGCTAAGGCAAGGTGAATTCTGACTGAATAAAAAACATATTTTCACTCATTTTTTTTTCATTCTTTGATGGGTATAGGCAGAAGTGGCTCACTAGTGTGTTTTACTTTGAAAAGAAAAATTTTAAAAAATCTACACAAATGTTACATTAAAATTCTTTTCATTTTATGAAAAAAACATTGAATATGTATGATAAGTAACAATACCACAAATACTTCTGGGTATGTATTTTTTCATTTCAAATGAATATAATATTATGAATTCCAATGAAAAATTATAAATGGATTTTTAAGTTAATGAATCATAGAATATTTTGTTCAGTTACAAGTGAACCAAATGGTCATATTTATTTTAACACCTGGAAAAAGTCAGGATATGCACAGCTGGCTGTTAGCTTGTCACACATTCCTAAGTTTACAATTACTACTAGTGTTCTCAAACCAAGTCCACTGACAAACAGTTGCAGGTGGCCAAGATGTTTGTGTGTAGAAACAGCTTTACTCATCAAAATCTAGTAATGTATCAATAATAGCATTTACTTTTGAAAGCATCTAGGACAATTACTAAATATTTTCTTAAAATTATTTAAAGCGTGCTTAAGTAGGACTGCTAATGAGAAATTTACAATACCATTCTAATTTTTTAAAAAATCAGTAATTAAAAGAATACTTAAGAATATTATCAAAGAAAAAGTTGATGTTAAATAAAGTCTAATTATTTGAACTAGTTCTTATGGTAGAAATAGCTACAACCTTATATAATGAGGATTGGCTATCTAACTTATTCTCCTAGAGATTATTTCTAGAGGAAATGCAGCTAGTATCCCAGAGGATGAGAAAACATACATAATTTTATAAAATAGTCATTTTCAGATTTTAGATTATGTAAAAAAGCTAAATTTCCACATCAAATTTAAATTTTGTTTTATATATTTTAAATTTTTTATTAAATATTAAGTAAATATAAAAGAATATTTATAAAGCCTATTACATGTAAAGAATAACAAAAATGAATATTTACATATCACCACCTAGTTTAAGAGAAAAAAATGACATTACCATTGAAGTTCTGTGTACCCCTGCTGAACTCATTCCTTTCTCCTCTGTCCCTCAGAGGTAACAACTTGCTTCAATTCTGTGTATTTAATTTTCTTGGTCTTCTTTAGTATTAAACCACATAAGGCTGCAACCTCAATTAACTTATTGTTTACTTATGAACATTCTGAAATGTACGTTAATGAAATAATACTATAATGTAAACGTTCTTTCACTTTTTTTTTTCAATATGGTATTGCTTAGATTCATCCAAGTGCCTGCACACAGCTGTAATAAATGCATTTTTATTACTGTATAGCATTTCATTATATAAAAATATCACAATATATTTATCCATTCTACTATTGATGGACATTTGGCTTCTTTCCAGTTTTTGTTATTACCCAGTGCTACTAGCAAAAATTTTGCACAACTCTCCTGGTATAGACATGCAAGAGTTTCTAATGATTATACATATTTAGGTGTGGAATGCTGGCATCTTCAATATTAAATATATAAATGTACATTATGTGTATATGTATATATACACACATATACACGTCATGATTATATATAATTATATTATATTCCTATATTATTTATAATGTGAAATTGTTTTCTAATGGGCTTATTACCAATTTATACTTTCACCAGCAGTATACAAGTGTTCCAGTTGCTCCATACTCTTGTCAATACTTGATATTCCCTGACTTTTAAATTTAAGCCAAACTAGTAGGTTTATAGCAGTACCTACTTGTGTTTTTGTTTGGTGGGGGGAGAAAGACAAAATCTTTTTCTTTTTTAAAAACATTGACTTGTATATATTTGTGAAGTACAATGTATTGTTTCAATATATGCATATATTGCACAATGATTCACTTAGGGTAGATAGCATAATTTTGTACCCTTTAATCCACCACACACCCTGCCCCTTCCCCTCCCAGCCACTGATAACCATTATTCTACTCATTTTGTCCTTTCTTTTTTTAATTCCATGAGTGGTATCACACAGTATTTGTCTTTCTGTGCCTGACTTACTTCACTTAATATGGTTTCCAGTCCCATCCATGTTGCTGCAAATAGGATTTCATTGTTTTTAATAGCTGAATTGCATTCTGCAGTGGATTGGATGTCCCCCCAAACTCATTGAGGCTTAATCCCCACTGTGATAATGTTAAGAGGTGAGAAGTCCTATTATGGTAATTGAAAGGTGGGGCCTTGAAGAGGTGATTAGATTATGAGGACCATGCCATAATGAAGAGATTAATCCACTTGATGGTTTAACGGTAGAAGTGGGTGTGGTTCTGAGGGCTTTAAAAGAAGAGCACATAAGAGTGTCTCTTTCTCTGTCTCTCTCTGCTCCACCATTCTGCCATGTGAGAACCCTGTGTCACTGTCACTACCAACAAGACCTTCACCATATGTGTTCCCTGGACTTTGGACTTCCCAGTCTCTGAAACTGTAAGCAATAAATATTATTTCTTTATAAATTACCCAGTTTCAGGTATGTCTTCTGCAACAGAAATGGACTAATACATATTCCATTGTGTATATACTACAGTTTGTCCACTCACCTGCTGATGAGCATTTAGGTTGATTTCATCTCTTGGCTATTGTGAATAGTGTTGAGATGAACATGGGAGTGCAGGTATCTTTTTGGTTTCATTATTTCATTTCTTTCGAGCTTATACCCAGTAGTGGGATAGATGGATCATAAGGTAGATCTATTTTTAGTTCTCTGAGGAATTTCCATTCTGCTTTCCACAATGGCTGTACCAATTTACAGTCTCATCAACAATGTAGGATAGTTCCTTTTTCTCCACATCCTTGCCAGCATTTATTTTCTGTCTTGTTGATAACAGCCTTTCTAACTGGAGTGAGATGATATCCCATTATGGTATTAATAAGCATTTCCCAGATGAATAGTGATTTTGAGCAGTTTGTCCATGTGTCTGTTGGCCATTTGTGTGTGTTGAGACATGTCTGTTTGGGTCCTTTGCCCATTTTTTAATTGGGTTATTTGTATTTCTGCTGTTGAGTTGTTTGAGTTCCTTATATATTCTGGATATTAGCCCCCTTGTCTGATGTATAGTTTGCAAACAATTTTTCCCATTCTGTAGGTTGTCTCTTCACTTTGTTGATTGTGTCCCTTGCTGTGCAGAAGTTCTTCTGTTCAAGATTGCTTTAGCTATATGTGGTCTTTTGTGGTTCCATACAAATTTGAAGATCATGTTTTCTATTTCTGTGAAGAATGTCATTGGTATTTTGATAGGGATTGCATTGAACATGTAGATTGCTTTGGGTAATATGGATATTTTGATGATGTTAATTCTTCCAACCCATGAACATGGGATATCTTTCCATTTATTTGTGTACTCTTCAATTTATTTCACCAACGTTTGCTTTCATTGTAGAGGTCTTTCATCTCCTGGGTTAAGTTTACTCCTAGGTATTTCATTTTCTGGTAACTGTTGTGAATGGGATTATTTTCTTGATTTCTTCTTCAGGTATTTCATTATTGGCATATAGGAAGGCTATTGATTTTTGTGTGTTTTATATCCTTACTTGTGGTTTTAATTTGTGCTTCTCTGATTACAAGTGAGGTTGAGTATCTTTTAAGATTGTTTATTGGCCATATCAATACCCTTTAGTGTAAAGTGCTTGTTCAAGTCTCTTGCTCATTTTCCTATAAAAATGCCTTTTTCTTAACTGATGGGTAAGAGTTCTTTATATGTTCTGAACACTAATCCTTTGTCAATTACATGTTGCAAATGTCTACTCACAGTGGCTTATCTTTTCACCCTTTTTATTTGTCTTTTGGTGAACAGGTGTTCTTAATTTTAATGTATCCTACTTAACCTTCTTTTCCTTATTTGAACTATTTTCTATAGCTATCATGATCAAATACGAAAAAGTCTTACTATAGTAAAAACTGTACCACAGAAACTGGGAAAATGTGATTATTGTTTCTACCATATATGGTATCTTTTTATTAAACCATAGAATTTCATGTGAAAAACAGTGGCTGAGATAATTGGCCAGTTAAATGATTGTTTTCTCTGTTCTTGGTGGCAGCTCACTTACTAATAAATTGGTTTGCTAGATGATAGATCTGGAACTACAAAAGGCACAGATTTCTGAAAAACATTTCTGTGACTTACCACTTAACAGCACTAAAATACTGGTGAGGTCTGATTGCAAAGGATACATTTGCAACATTTGAATTAATAATGGAGCTGATGTTATTTGTTTACCAAAAGGGATATATACATATAAGCATAGAAAATTTCTATATATGAGAGTTATGGCAGGGGAAAAGACAGATTTTCTTTTTTACTTTTCACATCCAACTTTTCTGTAATATTTGAACACTATATCGTGAGCATGGACTACCTTTATAATGAAAAGTATGTCTGATATTTTTCAAGCTGAATTAAAATTATTGTAAAGATATTAACATGTTTAACATATATATGGTGTGAAACCTGTGATTTTATAATAGTGTATCATAGACTAATTTTGTCATGTTTGTATGTAGGATTTGGGAGTCTTATAACTGCTTTTGAAAACATACTAATAAAAATAAGTTCAAAGATGCTGAGCATTATCATTTTAAAATGCTCCATTAAGAATCTTTTGTAAGATCTTTAAATAGACTGTGGATCCTGTTATTTCCAAAACAAAGAGGCAGAATATATCAGCACTAGAAGTCATACGTGAACAGCTGCTCTTAGATCTTATATATATCTGATATTAGGTGAGTTCTATGTTAACTTTCTGAGTTATCTTAACCTTTAAGATACTTATACTGGGGCCGGCCCGGTGGCACACTGATATAGTGCGCCGCTTGGGAAGCGCGGTGGCGCTCCTGCCAAGGGTTCGGATCCCGCGTACAGACCGGCCGCTCACTGGCTGAGCGAGGGGCGGGGGCAACACCGAGGGTTGCGATCCCGTGGCCGGTCACGAAAAAAGACAAAAAAAAAAAGATACTTATACTGGGGCCGGCCCGGTGGCACACTGATATAGTGCGCCGCTTGGGAAGCGCGGTGGCGCTCCTGCCAAGGCTTCGGATCCCGCGTACAGACCGGCCGCTCACTGGCTGAGCGAGGGGCGGGGGCAACACCGAGGGTTGCGATCCCGTGGCCGGTCACGAAAAAAGACAAAAAAAAAAAGATACTTATACTGGATTCAGGTTTTAAAAGACTCTGAGTGGGATGATAAAGCAAAGATATGAAATCTTTTTTGAAACTTTTCTTCCAGCTTTGTCACGTGATAGTGTTTATGATAAATTTTGTGTTCTTAAACCACATCCCAAAAAGAATTTGCTAGCTGAATAGGTTTAAGATACTATAATGTATGTAAAAATTATGGTAATTCAAACATTAGTAGTAAATACACAAAAATATACAACTGTATGGTCTAATTATGAGCAAGTATGCAGAAATTGATTTTGCTGATAATGTGTGAATATTAGAAAAGTCTCTGATGGTCAATAAAACTGCAGTGTTCCAAATGAATTACTCTGAGATATGCCAACAGATGTTGGGGGAAAGAGAGTTGCTTATGTGTTACATATTTTTTTTGACCGGTAAGGCGATCGCAACCCTCGGCAGTGTAGTCTGCACCACACTCAGCCAGTGAGCGCACCGGCCATCCCTATATAGGACCCGAACCTGCGGCCTCAGCGCTATCAGAGCCGCACTCTCTGGAGTGAGCCACGGGGCTGGCTCTATGTGTTATATTTAACACAGTGAAAAAATATATAGTTGGGCCGGCCCGGTGGCGCATTCGGTAGAGTGTGGTGCTTGGGAGCGCTCCCGCCGAGGGTTCGGATCCCATATAGAGACTGGTCAGCTCACTGGTTGAGCGCGGTGCGGGTGCGACACCGAGAGTTGCGATCCCATTGCCAGTCACGGTACGGGCACGACACTGAGGGTTGTGATCCCGTTATCGGTCACGAAAAAAGACAAACAGGAAAAAAAATATATATATATATATACTTATTCATTTAATATTCAAACATGATGTGATTTAATGTTTATATATTTGTAAGGCTTCTTATATAAACATATCAACAAACCAGAAGAGAAATTTGGTAAAACCATGTATTGTGATATTTTAATTTGCAAAATACAGTTTCCATAAACTTAAGTAACTAGTGTGTGAGCGTATTCAAATTTATCATAATGCTAACTAGAATTAATTATATAAGGATGCAGACACATTAAATAATTTTCTTATTATGAGAAATAAAATCTGATGAAGTAAATGTGCCTCTTTTAGCTTATACCAAGAGGGTAAAGAAAAAAAGACTTACAAAATGTTTTTTCTGTTTTGAGAAATACGTGAACTGGGCTATATCTCTTTCTTTCCTTCTCTCTTGCCTTTCCATAAACCTTCATTCCCAACCTTGATGCTCATCATTTTGCTACTACATCTTCACCTGACCTCTCTGGCTCTACATACATTCTTATCTCTTTCAACCATCACCTTGAGTTCTTTTCCAACCCTCTGACAATGTTTTCAGTTTGGCAATGCAATCGTGGGCTCCATTCATTAATTCAATAAACATCATAAACAATAAACAAAGCCACAGCTTAATGGTTAAGAGCTGGACTCTGAAGCCAGATGGCTTATGTTTGTATCTTGGTTCTGTTAGTTATAAGCCATTTAGGCCTTGGGAAAATCACTTAACCTCTGAGCATCAATTTTCTCATCAGTAAAAATGACAGTATTAACAATACCTACCTCATAGATTGTTGGGAGGAACGAATAATCAATATATATATAAAAGTCTTGTACAGTGCTTAACATGTAGTAAGACTCACAGAAATGTCAGCTGCTTTTATTGTTAATTTATTTTGTTATTTGAGCACCTATGTGCCAAACATTCTACTACATATTTGGATTATACTGGTGAACTAGATAGACAAGGCCTTTGGGAAAGCCCTTTGAGATGCAACCTGTCCCAATTTCCCCATCCTAGACTCTTAGTGGAACCTGAACTTAATGTGTTTGGCTACAAATGCTATCATGTTTAACAGTAAGCACCAAAAACCTTAAACTTAAGTCACCAAGAAAAGATGCAATCCCCAGGACTGGCACAGATAGTAAAAGCCATCTGACTACCTATGTCCAGTTTCTGTTGATATTACCATAATCTTGTCCTTTTTTTCAATGTTAATTGTAGTTTACATTTCCCCCTTTCCGTTACTATAGTCTACAATTTTCAAGTCCTAAATTGGTGCAACTAAAAGTAACTTATAGTGAAGACTGATGATTATTATATCAGAATCAATTAATTAAATAGTCAAAGATAAAAAGCAAACACCCTTGGACCATATATTCAAATTATAGGAGATGTGACCAAAAAAAAAAGTAAAAGTTCTTATAAAGATACATGCATGGAATCATCCTACAGTTGTACCTTCTAAGCACAGTGGGAGTATCCTGCTTCAAAATGACCATAAAAACAACTGTAATGGGATATTTTTAGATATTGAAAGGTTTCTCTTTTCACTCACCATTGCTAACTTTCTTTCACCCATTTCTGTTCATTTATAAATATTGCCTTCAGGTAGGAGATCAGATAAAACCTAAAATCAGAGAGCTAAATTCTTGGCTTAGAATTTTAAAACAAGATCTTTGTAGTATGGCTTTCATTTCTATGATGTAGGTACTCACTAGGGGAGAAAAATGGTTTGGTTTCAGTTCCAAAAGGGCTGGTTTGGAAGATTGGAAGCTCAAGTTCTGTGATATATCATTGACCACCTTAGGGAAGGAGAAGAAATAAGCCTTTTTCTTGTGTAGGGGAGGAAAAACTTCCTTCTACCTTCTTAGGTTCTATGGCTAGGCCTGAGAATAAAACTAACATAAGAGAGATTAACAGGAGAAAAGTATACACGTTTTATTTAATATTTTCACATGCATGGGAGCCCTCATAAGAAAAACGAAGACCCAAAGAAGACTGTAGGCCCAAAAGCTTATACACTTTTTAAGACAAAAAATGATCAATCGTGGGGATATGACAAAACATAGGGGCTTGAGCTAGGGGCAGCAAATTGTGAGACACTGACTGGGAAATATATGGGGAAAACTAATGAAAGATTAGGGTTATTTTAGCAGGTTTCTTTGTACAGATTCATTTCTGAGTCAATTCTTAGTCTCCAATGTTAAAAATATTCTTCTTTTCCTGGTTCAGGGAGGGCACCTTTCTCATGAAAAATTTTATGACTTGCTTTTAGATAAGAAGTAGGGAAGGTCAAAGAGCCCTTCCTGCATTTGCTATTTCTCAACTGACTTCAGTTCCAAATAATCCTTATGCCAGAGTGGTGTATTTTGGGGTGGTATATTCTGATCTACACTT
Organism: Galeopterus variegatus; assembly: GCF_000696425.1. Lineage (NCBI taxonomy): Eukaryota > Metazoa > Chordata > Mammalia > Dermoptera > Cynocephalidae > Galeopterus > Galeopterus variegatus. The sequence continues at coordinate 17,468 of NW_007728304.1, read as the reverse complement.
GCTTTCAGCAAAAGTTATACTAAAGACTGTGATAAGATGAATGATTCTCTAACTTGATACTTTTAGGCCTTGGAAGGATGTTTAGGGAAATATTTCAGGACAGTGAAATGTGAGTAATGGCTATTGGGTTTATCTACACATCTACTTCCCTACGCCTTAGAGTTGGCTTTCAAAGTGCTTAAAGCATTTACCAAAGGATTCAAGAGGAGAAAACAGTGGCATGAGGATACTGAAAGAGGAAGATTCAGAGAACTAAACCAAGATTTTCTCTATTGGAGGAGAGGGAGAAAACCTAACACTGAAGAAGTCTAATTTGATAGTTACAACATAAATGAAGAAGAGGCTTGAGATAACACCCCCAAACCCACACCAGGTTTCCCTTATCTCTAGGAAAGTGCAGAAATAACCCATAAAAGTTCCTTGGTATTCTTCTACTTCCACCTGTGGATCATGGAAGAGAGTTGAAAATTAAGTCAGCATACTTGCCAGGTTATTACAGCATAGGGGTAGAGAGCCAAATGACAGTGCCTGAGAAGTGGGCAGTCCAAAAGAGAGGAGAAAAGAAAGAACATAATTAACAGGAGGAGAGAGTTCAGCTCTCATCCCTACACACGAAAGAAGAAGAAGAAGAGGAGGAGGAGGAGGAGGAGGAGGAGAAGGTAACTACTATAATTATAATAAAGCAAAGATTTATTGTGTGCTAAGTGCTGTTCAAGTGATTTACGTGGATTAACTCATTTAATCCTCACAACGCTACAAGATAGGTACTATTACTGTCTCCTATTTTAAAGATGAGAAGACTGACACACAAAGAGGTTAAGTAACTTTCCCACAGATAAGTGGCAGACTTGGACTTTGAATAAGAGAAGAGACTAAGAATTATATTGGCCATAAACGATTTTGAAGTAGATAATAAGGACATAAGAGGCTCATGAGCAGAGATCAGGTGGAAAGGCACCTAAACCAATGGCAACAAGGATCAGATACCCCTTCCTCAATGTCAGGACAATATGTAAACTTTTGTGGGGTATTTAGATCATGAGTGAGAAGAAAGCTAAGGTAAAAAGGAGGGGGAGAATACTACACATATATATTTAATGCTACACACATATATATAGAATGCTACATTTATATACATAAAACATACTCGTGTCTCATATCTACATGTCTTTGAATATTTGTTTATATAATATGATGTCTCTAGAAAACACATAAGCGAGGGCTATCATCTAGGCTTTTAAAAGCAACATTGGTAAGTAAATTGTTTCTCTTTGGTGGTCTTCCTTACACTTTTTCAGACCCTGAGGCTTTCTACCCAAAGCCCCTTTTTTACTTTCAGCAAATACTATACTAAAGATTAAAATAACGTAATTGCTTCTCTAATCTCATACTTTCAAACCTAGGAACGGTATTTGGGAAATATTTCAGGACAGTGATATATAGGTAGCAGCTATTGTGTTCACCTACACATATGCTTCCCTACTCCCTACATTTGGCTTTCAAAGTACTTAAAGCATTTTACCAAAGAATTTAAGAACTAAACGTAAAATAAAGCCATAAAAGAACTAGCAAAAATATCTTGTGGTAAAAGGTCTCTCTAAGCCTAACACCAAAAGTGTACCTATAAGAAAAAAATTGATAGATTTTACTGAATTAACACTTAAAATTCCTATGACAGGAAAAAAATACCATGAATTAAAACTGTTGTGGGATCTTGTTATGCCTATGCTATATATATTTTAACATATTATATATGTCTTACATTGAAAAACACTTAAAAATGAACCAAAAAATGAAGACCCTAATAGAAAAAGTCATAAGGCAATTGATAATTAAAGCTGACACTATAAGTTTAATATATTAACATGAAAAGATATGAAATGAGATTTATATCAGAAGGATAATTATAACTTTGTCTCTTTTTCAGAATCTGTAACAATTAAGACTTGGTAAAAATTATTTTTAATAATTGTGCATTAATTTCTTCCTTTGTTAACTTTCAGGATACCATTTGCTAGTAGGTGGGGAAGATAAGAATGCTATACATTTTTTATTCCCCAAACTTACAGCAATTAAGTAAATATTAATAAAGTAATATTTATACACTGCCTACAATGTACTTACCACTGTAATAAGTCCCACAGAAAGTAAACCAAAGTACTTATTATATATTAAAAGTTTCATAATGCAAATTTTCCACCAAGTCAGGCTGGTATAACCCAACAACAGTGATGATTTTGTAAAGTTACTGGTCAAGAATCTCAGCAACATAAACCTATTATTGAAATTTTCATGTTACCTGCCATCTTCAATAAAGATAATACTATTGGTCAATCATCAAGAGTGTATGCTTTTGAATAACAAGTTTATATTTCACACATTTTTTTTTTTTTTGGCAACTGGCCAGTACAGTAATCTGAACCTGTGACCTTACAGTTACTAGCACCAGGCTCTTCTAAGTGAGCTAACCAGCCGGACTCTGCACACAAATTTGAAAATTTTGTTAGGTTAGAATTTTGTCTGGTTATAATCAGAAATCACCAATAGTCAGCTAACTTAGTCCATTTAGGGTTAGATCTGTAATTGTCATTTAATAATAATGATGATTTATAACTAACATTTTATGAGTGCTTAAGATGTTCTAGGTCCCACATTCAGTACTTAATTACTATCACTTAAGAGCTGAGGAAATTTAGGCTTACAGATTATGCAACTAGCCCAAGATTACATGTCTAGTATTCAAATATACATCTGTCTGGCAATAAAGAACCATATTGCCTCTTCATCAAATATTTTATAATTTTGGGCCGGCCCTGTGGCTCACTCAGGAGAGTGCAGCGCTGGTAGCGCCGAGGCCGCAGGTTTGGATCCTATATAGGGATGGCCGGTGCACTCACTGGCTGAGCGTGGTGCAGACAACACTGTGCCGAGGGTTGCGATCCCCTTACCAGTCAAAAATAAAATTTTTTTTTTTTTATAAATTTAGCTACTAAGTAATCTGGACTAAATGGAGGTGATTTAAGCACTAGTAACATAGTTTAAAATCATATACTTATAAAAAAAATTTGACTACCTAATAACTGATGTTTGAAAACTATTCAATCTAGCCAACAAATACAGAAAACAGCCAAATATCAAAGTCAAAGAAATGAGCTGTCTTCATTCTATTATATGCAGATGGAAAAGGATGGAACGTAAGGGATCAAACTGATCTTTTTTCTGTTACTAGTTCTTCATATGTGCTAAAACAAAAAGTCAACAGTTAGGTTAACGGTTAGAGTTGATGCAGTGATAATTTTTTAAGTTTTGGGAATAAAAGAAAATTTCTCACCGCTAGGCACTTTTGTTATGTTTACTCACTTAATCCTTAATTAATCAACAATTCATGAGATAGTACTATCACTCTATCTTAAAAAAATACAGAAAAGAAATTGAGGCTTAGAAAGTTTGAATAACTTGCATACAGCTGAGATTTGAATCTACGTTTAAATGATCCCAAAGCTGCACCAGGCACAGACTTATGTCAATGTAAGAAAGCACGATTAGGAAATTAATGAGCTAAACTTTAACAGAGCAAGCTAGAGTATGAAATGCAAGACCTAAGAATGAAAACAATTGTAAAAGTGTAAAAACATGTTTTAAAATCTCTATTTTGTTCGAAGATTTAAGAAAGAAGACTCCCTGACTATGGTACGTGTACCCGTTTACCATGACTAAAAATCTAGTAATATGAGACAGATTCAGATAATTTCAGAATATTGGAACTGAAAAGGTTTTAGTGACTAAAAGGAAAAACAGGAAGCTTAAGATAAGTGTCTAAAACCCATGGTATTTTTATCTTCTTTTTCGTACTACAATGCTATAATGCTCCAACAAAGCCTACACTTCCAGGTTGTTAAATCAAAACCCACTTTTTAAAATACCACTTATGAAAACTAGGGATTTAGGAGAGCATTACATTAAAGGCTCATGGCATCTAAGAGATAATTTCAGATAAAATCAGAAAAAGCATCTTTTTAATGCTACGTTTATGCTATTTGGGGCTACATATTATATTCCCATAATTCCTAGTTCATAGAATCATAGATTTTAAGTTAAGACCACCTAGCCCAATAATTTCATTATTATAAAGTACCCAGGGAAGTTTTCTATTTTAGGATCCATAGAAGTTTTGAGTAATTTTCCCATGATTGTTTTGTGAATCAATGCCTGAATGAAGACTGAACCCCAGTTTTCCTATACATTATACCTTCATTTCTATCTTCAAAAGTGTGAAGTAGTAACTAAAGTATATTTAAATCCTCGTTCCCCAAGAAAACAGTTCAGAAGTCCCTACTCTTCTATTGGGGAAGATAAGTCAAGACATATTCTTAGAGCGATGACTAATTAATAATTACCCTAAATGTATACTGGTCAGGTATAACATCTGAATAAATAGTCTTCTGATGAAAGAGGTACAGATTATTAGTTGCCCTACCTATAATGTAAAGGACTCTTAGGAAATACTTAAAACAATGATAACGTATATGGATACGATTTATAATTTGCAATGTAATTTTCCAAATTATCTTAGCTAATAACTTTCAACTAAGTTTTTTAAAAATAGACTTTACATAATTTTAAAACAATATAATTGAAAAACAATATAATTTTAAAACAGTAAATGAAAGTACATTCATTTAAAGTGAATGGTTTGAGGAGTTTTTTGTTTTGGCTTGAAATAACAAACATTTATAATCACTTTCTGTAAACAGAAATATAGGAATGGCTTAGTTGGGTGATTCTGGTCTGAGTCTCTTATAAAGTTGTAATTAGGCTGTCAGCCAGGGTCTAGGGTCATCTGAAGGATTGACTGGGTGGGGCTGGGGGATTTGCTTCTAAGATGGATCATTCATCTGGCTCTTGGTAGAGGCATCAGTTCCTTGCTGGCTGTTGGCAATAGGCCTTTAGTTCCTAGCTACACAAACCTCTCCATTGGGCTGCTTGAGCATCCTCACAACAAGTCAGCTGGCTTCCTCAAGTCTGGTAAGTTTTGAAAAACATATACACCAGCACAACCACTACTAAAACCAAGATACAGAACATTTCCATCATCCAAACAGTTCCCTCATGTTCCTTTGCAATCAATTTCTCCCTTCCCTCCTGCCCCAGGTAACCATGATAAGCTTTCTGTTACTATTGATTAGTTTGTATTTTCTAGAACTTCATATAAATGAAATCACATAATACATAGCTTTTATGTAAGGCCTCTCAGCACATTTTTGAGATTTGTTCTTGCTGCATGTATCAATAGATCACTTCTTTTTATTGCTAAGTAACGTTTCATTATATAACTATACCATGTAAAAATGTTTTCTATTATTATTAATGGAATCCAAGCAATAAAAAATTTGTGGATGATGTTTGGCATTTTTTTCTTGTTATATATAAGTACCTACATAATGTTCTCAATTTTGCTTCTTGACCTACAAAGCCTAAAATATTACTACTTGACTCCTTACAAAAAAGGACTGCTAACCTGGAGTAGCAGAATAGTCATGAGCTAGGAGCTTGCTACAATTAAAGACTCTCAAATCCCACCCTAGAACTAGTAACTCAGAATCCAGATGTTAACAAGATCCCAGCTAAATTATATGCATATCAAAGTATGAGAAGCACTGAAGCACTGGCTTTTTAAAAAAACAATTCTAACAAGAAAATAACACATATTGAATATGTAAAAGTGTATAAGCCTGTGTATGTGTGTGTGTATACTGACAAGCCTAACAGAATTACTCATATCTATGACTTTTGGAAAATTGTTATTTTAAAAATCTTTTATTATTATCAGAAAATTACTGGTATCCAAAACAAACTCATAAAAAACCCAGACAAAATATGAAAACATATACATATTGAAAATTCTAATTCTTATTTTAAAATTATCTTCTTTAGATATAAAATATTCATTATTTTACAATCTTAGACTATAAAGTGATTTTTAAAAATTCCTTGTTAAAGCATTTTGCAAAAGAGCAAATGTAGCACAAATAAAAACTGTTCTGTCTCCTGTACAAGGATATACCAGTGATTAGCAGAGATTAACAGATGATCATCTTCATGCATGTGACCAAGAAGACCAAAAGGTCACCAGAGTTTTAGTTTACCCTATGCTACAAAATTCATGCAGCAAACCTACTTGGCATGTACTTTCAGTATTATAGCACACCTTTTAATCAACAATTTCAAAGTTAAAGAATAAATTATTCACGTGAATCCCTATTAACATCTGCTCAATAAGTATGTGGAATATAGATTTTTTACTTTTTTATGCAAAAAATATGATAAGCACATTTTCAAAATCAGAGAACACTAATTTATATAATTATTTTAAATTTGCTATAAGTAGCAACAAATGTTATTTTATGACTAAACTCAGACAGCTTTTCAGTTTGCAATCATCTCATACAACTAATTGCTGTAACCATTTGGGGTTTCTAAGACTGCATTTGAAATTAAATTATTTTATATTCATATAACTATTATTTTAGATAAAGTTTCATACCTTCACTGATTTAATTCTGTCAATTCTAATTAGAAGTTGAGGCTGTTAATAAAATCTTCAAAATAAAGAAAACATTTTAAAAAATCACTTTTCCATATTTACTTCATCAGTGTTAGTTCAAAAATAGCAATTTCTCCTTTTTAAACAATTTTTTTCAGAATTCCCTGATTTACTTTGTATCTTTTTGCACACATGCTAGTTCTAAATATATATCTGAACTCTAAATGACTTCTGTTCATATTAATAGTCCATAACAAGCTATTAAATCTTTCTTACAACAAGCAACAATATGTCAAAACACTTGCTCTGTATTTTGGTACTTTAATGAAAAGGACTTATAAACACTGAAAAAATAATTATAAGACCATTGCTTCATTATTAAATACTCTGTTCTCCATTCATATAACAAAATTCACCAATAGTCAGAAATTGTCATAGAAGTTTTTGGAGATCAGGATTTTTTGGGTTTATCTCATCTTATTTGAAAATGCACAGGCATCATGCTCAGAGCCAGATTATTTGGTCCCTTTTAGTCCATCAGAGATTCACCTTAATTAGTCCTAATTTGGAAAGTGAAAGTTGTTTCAATGGCATTGTTAGAAAATCTTATCAGAATAAAACAATAATATAGGAATATATCTTTTTGTTACTGTCTGGGGTTCTTCTAATATTTATCATTCATTCTTAAGATAGACCTGAATTTGTGAAAAAACATAAAATAGATAAATTATATTCTATAAGATTTAGTTTAAAAACAAGAAATTATTAATGATAAGAAAAACAATAAAAAAGAGGGGCTAGACTTAAAACTGATGTTCTGCTCTAGGAAATATGAAGGAAAATTTTAAAGATTATGTATAGTCAAATGTCAAGAGAAATATAAAAAGGCACTCTTAAAATTTGAGGCTTAAATATACATGATTGTAGAATCTATAGGTCAGAATGTAATAAGTTCTGATTTTAAACAGTCAACAAAATGTTTCACTCTGAAAGATACCCTTTCAAATTCATAAAATAAAAATGGAAAAAAATAGAATCACTAATGATAAATGAGCCAGAAAATTAGTCTACAGTAAAAGCCAATTACAATTATGGAATCTGCATCTGTTCATTACAACTTTGTCAGTTTTCCAGAATATGAGGCTAGGCAGTTTTTACAAATGACGTAAATGGAAATGTGTTTAGAAACGGCTAAACAATGTGTGCAACATGCAAAAAATGTGATGTTACAGCTAAAAAGGAATTCACTCTTCTTCCCATTACTATTTATATAGAATCCTTTTGGTTCTATTTCTACAAACATATTTCTTCCGTATAATTTTGCCATTAAGAGACTGACTCAACATTCTCTGAATGTTTGAAATTTCTCCTACTTTTTCTAGTAGAATATGAAACATCTCCTACCAAGGTGTATAGAATGGCTTACAAAGAATTTAAATAATTTAGAAAAACTGCATTAAGTTTGTCTAAGCATATGACAAATGTTTAGATGAGCAATCTTCTTAAAGCTATTTCTAATTCATGGGCTCAGCTTTTTGGGAAATCAATGGACTTACTAGGATATGTCATATTTAGCTGAGAAGAGACTGCCCAGGTTAGTGAGGAAGAAAATTCATTTTGAGCATATCAGGTAGAACGAAAATAACAAAGTGATACAAAATAAAAACAAAGGAATCAGCCTAAAAAATGTTAAGCATTTTTAAAGATCAGACAAGCATTTTCCAAAGTGTGTTCCATGACATCATAGTCCCTTAGAAACTAAGAAAAATGGGTTTTATCATTAAATAAGTTTTTAAAATGCTAAGTATTCTCCCACTTCTAGGAGATTCACAATGTACAATGAACATATTAAAGTTTCTGTGAGCAAAACATAGGAAAGAAAACAACATGATTTTTGTATATGAAATTCCCACTCCATTTTGAAAATTTCAACGTGCATAGTTTTCCACTATGTGGAAAATACTAAGATAATTTAGAGATGCTTAGATAATTATAAATATTTAGGCAACAAAAAGTAAAAATGTCCCACATGTGAAAAGTCACTAAGTTAAAAAATAATCTAAAAAAAAAAAGAACATAAAAGAGATAGGGAGGTGAGCCCTTCTGTGGCTATTATTCATTCACAAATATTTATCACAAATATTTACTGAGCACTAACTATGCCAATGCTAGGCACTGGGTACATGGTTTTGATTTTCTAGGAAGTTGTTCTAGCCCCACATTCACATTTCCCCCACAAAAAGACTAGGAATTTTTTGGAGAGGTATTTCTGCTATGTGAATAAACTGCCAATTTCAACCCTAAAATGGTGTTAACCTTGTTTCACAAGCACTGACATTAGTAAAGGCACTCAAGCAAACAAACAAACAAACAAAAAAAAAAAAAAAAAAAAAAAAAAAAAAAAAAAAAAAAAAACAGCCCTAAATACTAGTTATATGAGAAGCTCTTCTCAAAATTTAAAAGTGAAGAAATTGTGAATGCTTGGCCAAGTTAAACAGTAAAAATCTGATACTTGTGAAAACATCTTATTCTCAATAGTGGACATGAGATACAGGATCATCTAGAGATGAGATACAGGCATATAACAAATAATCTTTGCTTTTTAGGACCATGATGATTCAAATATTTTAAATAGCTTTCAGATATTCAGCTGATAAAGTCATAATCCACGTGGCTTTTAATTAAATGTTATCAATACTACAAAACAACCCGACTTTTATCAGGTGACACATCCAACCTGAATATAAAACAGCTGATCAAATCTGGGATAATGTGGCATCAAAATAACTAATAATAGTAATGGACTTAAACCATTACTATAAAATAATAGAATCCTTGAGCCCCTACCAATAGAAGAAAATAAAGTAGAAGGAAAAATTCCTTCTTAAAATAGAATTCCAACTAATAAATATGGTATAATGTTAGAAGTAGGGGGGGAAAATCACCATTTGTCATGAAATAGAAAGACTGAGGAATTATCTCAGATGAAGGAGACTAAGAAAGACAACATGACTAAATACAATGAAGGATTCTGAATCAAAATAACAGTGGGACATTTGGCAAAATTTGGAACAACTTTTGTTCTTTTGTCATTTAGGACATTAGTTGGAAAATTGGCAAAATTTAAATATAGTCTGTAAATTAGTTAATAATATTGTATCAATGCTAATTTTCTGTTTTCCTCACACAGTACAATTATTATATTATGATTATGTAAAAGGTTAACATATGGGGTGACGAGCACACTATTGTTGCAACTTTTTGTAAATCTAAATTAATTCAAAATAAAATTAAAAAAAAACACCATTCTGCAAATCTTCATAATAATTGTTTCAAGTAAGAATCATCACCAGTGGATGCTAAAACTAGTGGATTAAAGTATGAGAAACAATATATTTACACAGTCTTAAAGTATCTCCCTGCAAGATACTTATGAATTTCAAGGTAGAAAATAGTTTCTAGAACTAAACAGTGGAAAAACCTGACAGATCAATGTTAACATTTCCAATAACAAGAAAAATTGATAACATGGGCCTTCAAATATGATGCATTGAAAATGATGCAACAGCACTTCTCTATATTTTTTCCCCAAAATCCATTACCTGAAAGCAATCTTGAGGAAGCACCAGAAAAATTCCAAATGAGGGACATTCTATAAATAACTGGCCTGTAACTCTTTAAAAATGTCAAGGTCCTGAAACACAAATTAATTCTGAAAAACTATTCCAAATTAAAGGATACTGAAGAGACATGACAACTGAATGTAACATGTGACTGTACAATGGATCCTGAACCAGAAAAGTCACTTTTTCTTTTCTATAAAGGATATTCATAGAACTGGCAAAATTTGAATATCTAGAGCATTACTAATAAAACTTTCTGCAATGATGAAAGTGTTCTATACCTATGCTCCCCAATACAATAGCCACTGGACTGCTGAATGCTTGAAATGAAAGCAGGGTGACTGAGAAATTGATTTTCCAATTTATTTTATTCTAATTAATTCAAATTTAAATAGTCTCATGTGACTAGTGGCTATTATATTGGACAGCAGAGGTTTATAGACTAGACAATAGAACTATATCAATGTGTGTCCTAATTTTGATAACTGTATTGATTGTACGCAAGAGTGTCCTTACTCATTCACACTGAAGTTTTTAGAGGTTGAGGGGTATCATGCATGCAACTTAAAAACTTTAAAATGTTTCAGAGAAAAGAGAATGATAAGGCAAATGTGGTAAAATGTTACTATTTGGAGAATCTGTGTAAAGTGTATACACAATTGCTTGTACTATTTTTGTAACTTTTTTGTAAGTCTACCATTATTTCAAGTTAAGTTAAAAAGGGCAAAGAATAGCTGCATAAAATCAATGTTATTCTCACTAAAACTAGTAAGCAGAAAAATATTGATCAAGTTCCTATTCATCTCTATATTTGTCACTTAGTTCTTGAAATGTGTTTAACTACTAATTCGATTTTCATAAAAAGCAACTCCTCCATCACTCTATAAACAAAACATTCAGTCTCTGACCTAAACTGTATAATATGTTAAGTGGTCCTAACTCCCATAATTAGTGTAGAAGGAATAGAGCTCAAATTTCAGCCTGAGTACTGAGTGTTAAAAGCAACAAAAGGTATTTAAAAGTTAAGGTCCCTGAAGAAAATACAAAAAACATTTTGGCATCTTTCCCTCTCTCTGTGAGAAGATGGGACATACGATGGCACTTCAAAAACTTCATGGAAAAATGAAATTAAAAGATAATACAAATATTTCCATGAACTTTTTGAATATCCCTCATATACTGTCATTCCCACATAGCAAAATGGAAAGCCCTATAAAGAGTGAGATTTACTTTTAATTCTTTTTTCCTTTGTTTTTGGTCTGCCTATTTCAAAAAGACCATCTTCAAGATCTGAAATTCTTTCTTCTACTTGCTCTTCTCTGCTGCTCAAGCTCTAAGTTGTGTTTTTTATTTCATTGAGTGAATCTTTCATTTCTAGAAGTTCTGCTACACTCTTTTTTAAGGTATTAATCTCTTTATAGATTTCCCCCTTCATATTCTGGATATTTTTTCTTGTTTCCTTGTATTCTCTAATTGAGTCTTCCTTTATTTCTTCAAGTTTTCACTAGTCATCAGGGAAATGCGAATTAAAACTACATTGACATACCACCTCACCCCAGTTAAGCTGATTATAATCAAAAAGATGGTGAATAACAAATGGCTGGCAAGGGTGTGGAGAGAAGGGAACACTCCTATACAGTTGGTGGGACTGTAAATTAGTACAACCACTACGGAAAACAGTATGGAGGTTTCTCAAACAACTACAGGTAGATCTTCCATATGATCCAGCAATCCCCCTTCTGGGTATATACTCAGAGGAATGGAAATCATCATGTTGAAGGGAAACCTGCACTCCCATGTTCATTGCAGTTCTGCTTACAATAGCTAAGACATGGAACCAACCTAAATGTCCATCGATGGATGATTGGATAAGGAAACTGTGGTATATACACCATGGAATACTACTCTACCTTAAAAAAGAATGAAATATTCCCACTTGCAACAAAATGGATGAGCATGGATAAACTTATGTCAAGTGAAATAAACAAAGCACAGAGGAATAAATATCATAGGTACTCATATGTGGGACCGAAGAGAGAAAGAAGGAAGGAAAAAAAAGACCACAGTAGTGTGTTGGACTTGCCGAGGGAGAGAATATTCCTTGGGCTGCAAAGTGGAGTGGGGGCGGGGGAGGGGAGGTGAAGGGAGGCTGGGGATAATTGGGTGGGGGACACAGGGTACAAATGCAATTTGTGGTAATGGGTATACAGCCAGTATGAATCTGGCCCTCACATCACTGGCACGAGGGGTGACAACCAGCTTTGTATCTCATGAATATTCATAACCAAAAAAACCCCAAAAACCAGTGAGATTTAGTGTGGTCATCCTTTGGAAAATAATCAAGGAAAAAATGCCTCCATGTCCTACCTATACGTAATCAGTCAAATGTCAAATAATAAGATATTTTGGGTTTTTTTGTTTGTTTGTTTGCTTGTTTTTTATTCTTTTTTTATTTTGTCAATATACAATGTAGTTGATTATTATGTCCCATCACC
>NW_007728304.1:0-354 GCF_000696425.1 Galeopterus variegatus | reverse complement strand
TTTATGATAGTGATTTCCTTGTACATTTCCTCTTTCAGGTCCTGTATATTTTTCCTGGTTTTATTATGCTGTCTAGCTGTGTTTTCTTGTATCTCACTCAGTTTCTTTAGGATTATCACTTGAAATTCCCTGTCATTCATTTCAAGGGCTTCTTGTTCTATAGGATCTAGAGTTTGGGATTTATTAACTTTTGGTGGTGTACTTTCTTGTTTTTTTCCTTTCTGGTATCTCTTTTTGGGTGTTTGTTCATTTTGGCAGGGAGTTTCACTCGGGTTTGGACCTCTGTGGGGTGTCTCCTCTCTGGTCAGCTTTAACTCTACTACGCTGCTGGATTCCACTCTGCCAGTCCCACAA
>NW_007728303.1:315293-316442 GCF_000696425.1 Galeopterus variegatus | reverse complement strand
AACAAGGGCATGATGCAATAAAATACTCAAGAATAATTATACAAACCTGTTCTGCTGTGCAGACAGAGATGGTCATGCCGCTTAACCTGGGTTGGGGGCTGGCAGGCAGTGACACCCTGCAAGACTTGAATATGCATCCTTCTGTTGGGTTCTGAAGGACTAAATCTGGCATTTGAGTGGTGGCTTAGAGGGTCTCCACATGTGGTGTATTTGAAAGCTGATGTTGTAAAGTCAAAGATCATGTATCATGGATGTCTTTCCAGGCAGTGGAAGCTAACTCAGCTCTTTAAAAAGATGAGTGTACTAAAAGGAGATTGGGCAGCTCACAAAAGTGTTGGAGAGCCAGAGAACTAGGGTTGGAGCTCTGCTTTGAGAAACAATGGCCAAGTCCACACTGCAGAAGTGTCCTGATGAGAAAATCCCACTGCAGCAGCCACCGCTGCCACCAGTAAGCCCTTAATGCTGCACATGGCTCTGCTGGGAATTCACTTTGCTGAAACTGCACCTGCCACTAACACTGGTATCATTTCTGTGTCAGAAACTCAGCCCTGCTAGTGCTAAAGGAGGCTGTCTTGCCCATTATCCTTGCCAGCAAAATGGTCCTCCTCTCTGAGCCTATTTCCTCACTTCCTTTTTGAAGTCTTAGGCTGTGTGTGTCATTGGTGAGACTAGGTTACATACCTGTGTCCTAGCTGCAAAAGAAGCTGGCTAGTGGAATTTCTGGCTTCTAACTTGGGAAGAGGGTATCATAAGATGGCTAATTCCTCAAACATTAGAAAAGTGATCAAGAGCTGCTGGGAATCCAGAAAAAAAGAAGAAAGAAAGAAGTCCTCCGCAAGTACAAATAGCTATAGTGGATTCTTTTAAAGGCTGCATGGTATTTCATTGTATTCATATAATATAATTAATTTATCAAATCCCTTATTAGAATACATTTAAATAATTTCCTTTGTTTTTTGCTATTAAAAACCATACTATATTGAACATCTGTTTGTACGCATGTGTGTACATATGTACATGTATGCAAAAGTCTGCAATTGTATTTGTATACTTCAACTTTTTTTTTTTTTTCCTTTTTGTCTTTTTTCCGTGTCCAGCAACGGACCGCAACCCTCAGTGTCGCGCCCGTACTGGACCGGGACCGGCAAC
>NW_007728303.1:296585-315129 GCF_000696425.1 Galeopterus variegatus | reverse complement strand
TATGTACATGTATGCAAAAGTCTGCAATTGTATTTGTATACTTCAACTTTTTTTTTTTTTTCCTTTTTGTCTTTTTTCCGTGTCCAGCAACGGACCGCAACCCTCAGTGTCGCGCCCGTACTGGACCGGGACCGGCAACGTGCCCGTACTGGACTGGGACCGGCAACGGACTCACAACCCTTGGTGCTGCGCCCGCCCCTCACTCAGCCAGTGAGCAGGAACCGGTCTGTATGTGGGATCCGAGACTCACAACCCTCGGTGCTGCGCCCGCCCCTCACTCAGCCAGTGAGCAGGAACCGGTCTGTATGTGGGATCCGAACCCTCGGCGGGAGCGCCGCCGCACTCCCAAGCAGCGCACTGCAGCAGTGCGCCACCAGGCCGGCCCAACTTCAACTTATTTTTATAGGATTAATTCTTAGGAGTAGTTGGGTTGCCACAGGGTATTTAAAATCCTACATTTTGTTATGTATTATAATATTGTCTTCCTAAAAGCTTGCCAAAGAGCCTCTCAATAAAGAAAGATCACGTTTAAAGGAATTGCCAATTTTAAGGAGTTTTAATAATATTCAAACACAAATAATGGGTAACACATGCATGTTTCTATGTGATAGCTTTATTGACCAGAAAATCTACAATAAATGGAATGGCTCCTTGCCCTATTGAGCCTGATAACAGGAAGTTAACTGTGTTATTAATTCATGGGTCTATACATGGATTTTCTAGTCTATCAATGTGGGCACTGTGTGGTTGGTTCTTTGTGATCCATTTTTGTGATACTCCCATGAGCCCTTAGAAATACTGACTCCAAGTTATTCAACCAGCCACAGGGCTGCTGCATATGGTTTTAGGACAATGACATCATGACTTTAGAAGGTGCTATTTCAAAATGTAGTATATGGGAATTGTGTCCCCTGGAGCTGTGCTGTGCATAACCCGCACAACAGTACATAGCATCCCTGCCAAACGAAGCAAGAAGGATTGTGTGAAAATTCTTCCAATAGTCTTTTTGGACTTTTAATTTATTCATCTAAGTCAAATAATTATGAAACATTAAGCCTCATTTCCCCTCCAGAGCAATGAGGCAGTAATGGTGGCAGTTCCTAAGTACATAAGAAATGCATCTTGAATTCTGTGACATTTTACGTTTACCAACTTTGCCCAGTGGCCAAAGCTTCCTTCTTCCGAGTGACATATTGATTGTACATACATGCAGGGTGAGTATGATTGTGTTCAGTATTTTGAGCTCATCATCTGTTATCCCATTCTTATTGTCATCTCAGGCCCAGACAGTATCAAATTGGAAGCAGTAGTGTAGAAAATTACGAACAAATCAAAAAAGACTACAGCTGTGAAATGCATCAGGCCAGCGCTCCACATTTAGTATTTCCCCTGATGTAAACGCCCTTGCTCCTTTTCTTCTTCACTCTGTTAGGAGGTCTCAGAACCAGGAGTGTACTGGGATAATTAGAGATCAACTCTGACCTTGTTTGAAGTTAGGCACAACTTGTGCCTGAGAGCAGCAGATTCTGCTGTCCTAGAAACCCTGTCACACCTTGGAGGCCGTGGGGTGGCTCATCCAGGTGTGACAGTGAGGAAGCAGGGATTGACACGTGGTGATTTATGTGGCTGTGAATGGCAATTTCACTGTTCCAGGGCATCAGGGATGGGCCATTCCCCCAGGTTTTATGAGATTCTCATTAATCACACACTTCCAGGTGGATCCGTGACCAAGGGGGTAATGAGAGGACGCCATGTTGCTAGCCGGCATGAATGCAGGTGCAGCTTGGTCAGGGTGGGTAATTTCATGCATCATCAGAGTGAAAAGCCTTCAGGAATAGCATATGGGCAAGGTACACCTTGTCACTGTGAGAACTGTCATTGCATCCTGCCTGTTGTCACTTTTGTGTTTGCTTAACATACCTGTGGTGGCTGTGAATGGGCCTGCATTGTAATGTTAATGAGAACCAAGGCGGAGTCTTCTGCTTGGTCTACAAGTCAGTTCTGACTCCTTTCCCCAGCTCATAGAGAGCCTGAGCCTGGAGAATGGGGGGGAGGGGGGGAGCTGAGGAATGTTCTTGTCTTGGGAGCTAACCCTTCAGAGTCTGTGGGAAAGATCACTCTGAGTGGAGTGACCCTATTTATCTCACACCCAGCTGGTAGCACACAAGGTAGTAGAGAAAAGCTTGCTTGTTCCACTTGTTATGGGACCTCCTGAACCTGGGCAGTCAGAGACAGTGTTGTAGAGAGAAGGCATTTCCCATGAGAAAGGCCTGGTTGGAAGCTCCTCCCTGCCCACTGCCCTTCCCTGCCCTCAGTGGGGCTTCCTCAAATAGCCAGAGGGGAGGGGGTCCTCCCCCTGGGATTCTGCCTGTAAGCTGCTGACTTGACCTAGAGCTCTGATTTGCTTTGGAAGAAGGCAAGCTCTGAGCACAGGGTGAGGGCCTCTCAGTGACGCGGCGAAGGCTACCTCACCTGCGCGGGAAGTCCTGACCCTCTTCAAACTCACCCCATGAGCTTCACATGTCTTCTTTATTCACTTGAGGCTGGGGAGATCCTGATGGGCTGGCTGCAGACCCTCCCCTATCTGAGGCTCAGTATCCTACTCATGTATTAAATGTATTAAATCATCCATTCAGGGAATGTTTATAGAGCACCTAGTATTACCACATGCTAGTCTAGGCATTGAGGACACAGTAATGAGTCCAGCCCTCATGGAGCTTATGTTCGAGTGGGGAGAAATAGACAAAAGCAAAAAAATGAGTAAAGTATAGGGAATATTAAAAGATAGTAAGTGCTATGGGAGAAAAATAAGGTTGGGAAAGGGGACAGGTAATACCAGGGTGGAGAGAGGTTGAAATTTTAAGGAGGCAAGTCGGGAAATGTCTCACTGGGAAGCAGAGACTTGGAGAGGAAGGAGTGAGCTCCATGGATTGTGCCTGGAGGAGTCAGGGAATACAGCGAGGCCAGAGAGACTGCAGCAGAGTGAGCGAGGTGGGGAGAAGCAGGACACATACTGGAGAGACGATGGGGCCTGATGGGGCAGGGCCTTGTGAGGACTTGGGCTTTTCATCAGAGTGAAATGAGAATTGTGTGTGGATGGGGCGAGGGGGAGTGGTTAAGAAGAGGCGTGCTACCATGCCACTGATATTTCAGAGGTTAGCTCTGCTTTTGTTTTGAGAATAGTCCCGAGGATGGACAGGGAAGCAGGGATCTCTGGGATGCAGCTAAGAGTTGATGGTGGCCTGCAACAGTGTCGTGGCTGTAAAGGCAGTGAGGAGCTGTCAGACACTGGACTTATTGAGAAAGTGGAGCTAGGATTTGCTGATAGATTGAATTGGAATGTGAGAGAATGAGAAAAGCCAAGGATAACTCTAAAGCTTTCAGACTGATCAACTGAGAGGACAGAATTGCTATTATCTGATTTGATAAAGATGGAGTAGAACAGTTTTAGAGAGAGAATGAGCATAAATTCAGATTTGAGCCCATTAAGTCTGAGATGCCCATTAGCTACTCGAGTGGAGGTGCTCAGGGTGGTTGGCTATAGGAGTCTAGAGTTCAGGAGAGAGGTCCAGGTTGGAGAGGTAGGTTTTGGAGTTGTCATCTTATACAAGGGGATAAACCCTGTGATGTGGAAGAGCTCTGCAACATGAGTGAGACGGAGAAGAGACGCCAGGACTAAGACCCAGGGTACCCCAATATTTAGAGGGAAGAGACATAAGTAGGAACCAGCATAGCTGACTGAGAAGTAATGGCCAGGGAGGTAGAAACAAAACTAGGGAGTGCAGCATACCAGACAGCAAGCAGAAAACATGTTTCTAAGACAAGGAGGTGATCAGCTGTGTCCAGTTCTGCTGCGAATTCCATGAACACAGGGGCTTTTTTCTATTTTATTCTATGTTTGATCTTTAGTCCCTAAACTAGGACCTGGAACGTAGTAGACACTCAACAAAAACTTTTGTTGCATGACTATGGGAGCAAAATAAGATGAGGCCTGAGAATTTGCCATTGGATGTAGCAACATGGAAGTCATGGTTGACTTTGGAAGACAAATTCCAGGGGAACGTGAGGATGAAAGCATCTTTGGAAGTGGGTCCCAGAGGAAAGGAAGTACAGGCACAAGACAGAGAAGAGAGAAGTGAGTGTGTACTGGAGGAAGGGTGATGTCAAGTCCAGTCTGCCCTGTCACATCATTAACAGGGTCATCTTCCAAGAGCCTGGCTTTCATCTTGTGACTGTTGCACCCCCCACAAACTGAAGCCCAAATTCCCCCATAATCCAGATGCCATCTCTCTTTTCACCTTTGCCCTTTGCTATCCCTCTACTTACCTTCCATTCCAGCCAGACAATGTGGATCCCAGCTATGCTCCTTACCAGTGGTGTAACCATCAGCAAGTTATTTAACTCCTCTGAGCCTCAATGTCCTCATCTTTATAATAGGGATAATTATAATATTTTCCTTATGGGGTTGTTAAAGCAATTAGGCATGAGTGTTCTGTTGTGTTCAATACATAGCAATGATTTTTTATTCCTGTTTTTGCACATTTGCTTGTACTACTTCCACCCCACATTGTCCATCTATTAAAATAATCTTCCCCATGACCTCATTAAAGGATACCCATTTGACATGAAAATCAACTACATTGTATGTTGATAAATTTTAAAAATAAATAAGTAAATAAAACGCCATTTATAACAGAAAAAAATAAAAATAAAGACTACGCATTTATTTATACGTAGCAATAACAGCAAATAAGAACAGCAAATATTTATATAGTGCTTACTCTGAACTAAATGAGTAATTTGTATATATTAACTCAACTATGCATTTATTTATACGTAGCAATAACAGCAAATAATAACAGCAAATATTTATATAGTGCTTACTCTGAACTAAATGAGTAATTTGTATATATTAACTCATTTAATTCTCATAGTAACCCTAAATCATAGGTTCTATTACTGTTCGCATTTTGTAGAAATGGAAATCAAGGCACAGGTGGTTGGGTACCTGTCTCAGGTTGCATAGGCTATAGAAGTAAGAGCCAGTTTGTTTTATTCATTCGCTGTTCAGTAAAACTTTATTGAGCGTTTACTGTGAACTAGGCCCTGCACTGGACACTTGGTGTTAGAAATGTAAAAGACCCTGCCTATATCATTGAGTAGTCCATAGCTTCGGATTCCTGACCACTTAGTCCCAAGAACACCTTTTGAACTTCCTCCACTCTTCCTTCTTGCCCCATTCATGGAGCGCTCAGGCCCCTTTGTGTTACTGGGACACTTGAGCCTGACCTACCTCCCTTGCCAGACTATAAACTTCTTTTTTTTTTTTTTCCTTTTTGTCTTTTTTTCGTGACCGGTAACGGGATCGCAACCCTCGGTGTCGCACCCATACCGCGACCGGCATCGGGATCGCAGCCTTCGGTGTCGCGCCTGCACCGCGCTCAACCAGTGAGCGGACCGGTCTCTATATGGGATCCGAACCCTCAGCGGAAGTGCCGCTGCGCTCCCAAGCGCCGCACTCTACCGAGTGTGCCACCGGGCCGGCCCAGACTATAAACTTCTTGACATCAGGCTTCTGCTCTGGAACCTCTGAGTCTTGCTATGCATATAACTTGGACTCCATGAACATATTCTATGAAACAATCATTTGCCCTAACAGTCCCTCAAGGTGGTTTATTCATTTATTCAACACATAGTTATGGAGGGACTATTGTAGGCCAGATGCTGACCTGGGCCCTGAGGATACAGAGTCCTGCTGGCAGGTTGCTGTGTATGCTGAGGGGGCACTCTACTGCAGTGATTTTACTGCCTCCTTCCCTCACCCAGGGGCATTCAGGCCCACAGCACGATCTCTCCACTCACCATTTGGCTTAAGTTGTACTCACTGGGATTTTGTTTGGGGAAGGGGAAGGGAAAGGAGGGGTGATATTTCCATTGCTTGTTTTCGCAGACCCAGGAAGTAGGAGCCAGGGCAGTTTTAAGGAACTGGGAGTGTTCCAGGTTCACTTGCCTTCCCATAAGTGTATAACAGGGCTGTGGTACTCATCCTTTCCTTGATTTGTAGTTGCAATGGCTTCAATATGGTTTGAGTGTCCCTGCCAAAACTCATGTTGGAACCTTAATTCCCAGTGTGGTAATGTTGGGAGGTTGAATCTTTGGAGGGGGCCTAATAGGAGGCATTTTGATCCTGGTGGCTTGCTATCATTACTGTGGTAGTGAGTGAGTTCTCACTCTCATGAGACAGGATTAGTTCTCCTGGGACTGGATTTGTTCCGTGAGAGCTGGTTATTATAAAGCTGGGTTGCCTACAGTGTGTAGCCTCTTTGCATGTGCCCACCTCCTCTTCCAGTTCTCTGCCATGTTGTGATGCAGCATGAGGCCCTCACCAGAAGCCAGCAGTTGCTGATGCCATGCTTCTTGGAATTCCCAGCCTCCAGAGTCATGTGCCAAATAAATCTCTTTTCTTTATAAATTACCCATTCTCAGGTATTCTGTTATAGCTGCAGAAAATGGACTAAAATAGTCATGGGAGCAACTGGATTACTTCACATCAAGACCCACCATTACTGAGCATATAAACACAGTGCTCTCCGGAGGCCACCTTATCTTCTCTGAGCATAGGAGTCCTAGTGAGTTTTAGTCATTCACCCCCATGGGAAGTTCGATCCTCAGAGTATGCCATGCATATGACTCATCACTGAAGCCTCTTGAAACCAATCTATTCTCACTTCCTAACTTCCTTATAAGTAAAATAGCAGGGGACTACTTTCCACTCCAACTTAGACATGAAGAACAGATGGGATGACATTATGGTGTCTGTGTTTAAAAGAAAAGAAGAATGAAATAGGTAACAGATCAATAAAGTACCACATAGAGGAACTATTTATTCCTTTACCTTCCACTCAGGAAGCAATAAATAAGAGATTCCGTTGTCTGGAGTCTTTTGTTTTTGAAACAATATATATAAGCTCTATACTAAGCTCTGGATGAACAAGGCAATGCTTTTCAATCTGTATTGTGTCTGAATCCTGGGGGAAATTCATTTTCAGTCTGCTTGCTGTGGGATACAAGGGTTCTCTCTGGAGATCAGACAAAGAATGGTGGAGGAACAAGACATGAGAACCTTGTTGTACAGTTCTTTTCTTAAGTAGTAACATGTCTGACATATCACAAATCTCAGTTAATATCTGTGTTAGTCCCTCCCAACCAGTGGTATCCAGAAAGTTCAGATTGCTCTTTTAACAGTAAATGAGTGGGCATCCACTTCCAAGATGACAGAGTAGACCAATTTTTCACTATTCTTCCTGCTAAATACAACTAGAACCCCTGGATGTTATATATCAAACAAACATAAGATGACTCTGAAAGGTGAAGAGAAAAAGGCAGACCCACTAGGGACTTCAGGACACAAGGAATGTCATAGTCATGACATTCCCAGGGTGTTTATTTATTTATTTATTTTTGCCTCATGTATTCTAGACTTGGAGCTGAAGAAGCCAGTAACTTGAAAATGCCAAAAGGTACAGACAAAAAAGCACCAAAAAAGGCCTGCTTTCTCTAGTCAAAGGACCAGGAAAGGGGCAGCTCAGCAGGACAGAAAACTTTCAGACACTAACCACTCTACTCCAGTGGAAAATCCCAGAAAAATCTGTGACTTCAACCTACATGCATCAACAATGGCCAAGTGGGTATCCTGGGCTTCCACACTTGCTAGGTTGTAGCAAGGTGCTACAGTCTCTCTATCAGAATGGTGTCAGAGAAGGCCAGGTAGGAAGCCTGGACTTCCACCCCACCCAGCAGGAATGAGGCACCCTTCTCTTTTCCACTGAGGTGGTGTCAGAGGAGGCCTCATGGAGAGCCAGGGCTTTTACCACCACTGCCCTTCCCTTGGTAACAAGGGCACTCTCCCTCACCCTCCCTCAACCCATGATGTCAGTGGAGGCCATGTGGGGAGCTATAATGAGGCACTCCTATTCACCCCTTCCAGGGAGGTATCAGTGAAGGCCCAGGGGGAGATGGAACTCCCACCTCTGCCCAGCAGCAACAAGGAGCCCCTCTTCCCCCTCAAGTGTCAATGGAAGCTGAATATTGAACCTGGACTTCTAAATCCACTTCATAGTGACAAATGAAAGCCCTCACACTTTCTCACTGAAAAATTATTCATCATGTAAACAATCAGGAACACCTCAAACAATGAAAAATGTAATCAATAGATGACAACACTGAGATGACAGAAATGTTAGAATTATCTGACAAGATTTTAAAGAAGCAATCATAAAAATGCTTCCATAAACAATAACAAACACACTTGACAAATTAAAAAAAGAAGAAAGTCTCAACAAAGAAATAGAAGATATAAAGAAGAACCAAATGAAAATTCAAAGCTGAAAAACATAATAACTGAAATTAAAAATTTAATGGATGGGGTTAATAGCAGATTAGAGGGGAATGAGGAAATAAGCAGTGATCTTGATGATAGAACAATAAATTACCCAACCTGAACATAATAGAGAAAATAGGCTGAATTAACAGAGTCTCAGGAACCTGTGAGATGTGTGTTACAAGAGTCTTGGAAGGAGAGAAGAAAGAGGGCAGGGCTAAACAATTACTCAAAAAAATATTGGCAGAAAACTTCCCAAATATGACAAAAGACTCAACCTATAGATTCAAGAAGGTTAGAAAACTCCAAACAGGATAAATCCAAATAAATCCACACCAAGATACATCATAACCAAATTTCTAAAAACTAAAGCCAAATAAAAAATCTTGAAAGCAGCAAGAAGAAATGACAATCTATATGTGAAAAAAATTTGAATGACAGAGGATTTCCCATCACAAAATATGGAGGCCAGAAGGAAGTGGCACAGCATTTTTCACCAATGAAAATAAAGAACTGTCAACCCAGAATCCTATATTCAGAGAAAATATCCTTTAGGAATGAAAGGATAATCAAGATATTCTTGGGAAAAGGAAAACTAAGAGAATTTTTCTCCAGCAGAACTACTCTGAAAGAATATCTAATGGAAATTTTCTAAAAAGAAAAGAAATAATCAAAAAGGAACCTAGAAACATTGAGAAGAAAGAGAGAATGTGGTAGGCAGAAATATAGGTAAATACTACAGTCTTTCCTTCTCCTCTTGAGTTTTCTAAATTATGTTCAATGTTTGAAGTAAAAATTATACAAATATAATCAAATTAAATTAAATTTGATGTGGTTTAAATGTATGTAGGGAAAAGATTTAAGACAACTAGATTTGTATTATGAACAGGGGACGGTAAAGGCAAGGAAGATTCTTATACTTTACTTGAATTGGTAAAATTATGAAACCAACAGGCTGTAATAAGGTACATGTATACATTTATATAATTCTTAGAGCACCCACAAAAGAGCGATACAAAGAGATACCTCAAAAACAGTACAGATGAATCAAAAGTGGAATTCTAAAAAAGTTTTAATAACTCATTAAAAGTCAGTAAAAAGAAAAAGAAATGAAAAACAGAAAACAAGAAATAAAATGGTAGGCTTACAAGGAAGATTCTTATACTTTACTTGAATTGGTAAAATTATGAAACCAACAGGCTGTAATAAGGTACATGTATACATTTATATAATTCTTAGAGTACCCACAAAAGAGCGATACAAAGAGATACCTCAAAAACAGTACAGATGAATCAAAAGTGGAATTCTAAAAAAGTTTTAATAACTCATAAAAAGTCAGTAAAAAGAAAAAGAAATGAAAAACAGAAAACAAGAAATAAAATGGTAGGCTTAAGCATTAACATATTATTTAAATATAAGTGGTCTAAATACACTAATTAAAAGATAGAAATTAGCAGAATGGATTAAAAAACATGACCCTACTATATGCTGTCTACAAGAAACTCACTTCAAATATAACAATACAGGCAGGTTGAGTGTAAAAATATGCAAACATTAATCAAAAGAATCCAGAGTATATATATTAACAGCAGATAATATAGACTTCATAACAAAGGAAATGCCAGAGATGGGAAGGAACATCATATAATTATAAAAGGGTCAGTCCACCAAGAAGACATAGCAATCCTG
Organism: Galeopterus variegatus; assembly: GCF_000696425.1. Lineage (NCBI taxonomy): Eukaryota > Metazoa > Chordata > Mammalia > Dermoptera > Cynocephalidae > Galeopterus > Galeopterus variegatus. Next base: position 305,060 of record NW_007728303.1, on the reverse strand, counting down.
AGTGTATATGCCCCAAATAATAGAGCTGTAAAATATGAGTATGTGAAGAAGAAACTGAGAGAACTGAAAGGAGAAACAGACAAATCCACAATTGCAGTTGGAGACTTCAACACTCGTCTCTCAACAATTAATAGAACAACTAGATAGAAAATCAATAAGGGTATAGAAGAATTCAACAAAACCATTAACCAACAGGATCTAATAATAGTTAATAGAACACACCACCTAACAACAGCAGAATACACATTCTTTTCAGGTGTGCACAGAACACATACCAAAATAGACCATATCCAGTGCCATAAAACAAACCTCAACAAATTTAAAATAATTTAGAGTGTGTTCTCCATCCACAATAGTGTAAAATTAGAAATCCATAACAAGATAACAATAAAATCTTCAAACACTTGGCAACAAAACAACACAGTTCTAAATAATTCATAAGTCAAAGAGGAAGTCTCAAGGGAAATAAAAGAGATACATTAAATGGAAATGAAAACACAGCATATCAAAATTTCTGGTACACAATTTAAGCACTACCAAGATGAAATTTATAGCACTAAATGAATATATTAGAAAAGAGGAAAAATCTCAAAAAATGTAAGCTCACACCTCAAGAACCTAGAAAAAGAAAAGCAAAATAAACCCAAAACTAAAAGAAGGAAAGAAACAATAAAGATCAGAACAAAAATCGATAACATTGAAAGCAAAAAAAAAAAAAAAAAGAAAATTAATGAAACAGATGATTCTTTGAAAAGATCAATAAAATGGACAAACCTTTAGCAAGACTGACAAAGAAAAAAGGGAGAAGGCACAAATTACCAATATCAGGAATCAAACTAGGGATAGCAGCACTACAGACCCTGTAGACATCAAATGGAGAATAAACAACTCTACGTACATAAATTTGATAACTTAGGTGAAATAGACCAATTCTCAAAAAACACAGACTTTCACAACTCACCCAATAGTGAATAGATAATTTGAATAGTCCTGTGGTTTTCTAAGATGTCACCATTGTAGGAAACTGGGCAAATCGTATGCAGGATCTCTCTGTTTTATTTCCTGCAACTGTATGTGAATCCACAATTATTTCAAAATAAAAAGCTTAACTAAAATATCAATGTGATATGTTATTTAAATTTTTTTCCATTTGTCATAAAAGATTGAGAGCCTGCCAGTGTGTAGCAAGTAGTACACACAGTGGTTAGGTGGAAGTCAGACGAGGACACTCATGAAACCTTTACTCAGTTTATCTCTTGGCTGAAGAGCACTGAGTGCTGGGATGCTTGAGACTGTTACAATTTTAAATTGTTTTTCTTTTTAGTCATATGTGTTTGATTTGTGCCCATAATAGACTATGTTTAAAGACCAGAAACATAAGGAACCTAGTGATGAAATACAAGATAATTAAGAGAAGAAAATGGTAAGTCTACAATTTTGCTTCAAAATTACCTTCTCCAATCTGTAAATTGCATTCATCTGATAAAAGTCCTCATATAGAGTATCAAGATGTCTGTGGTACTTCAAAAAAAGTGTTAAAAAGAGAAAATAGAATGACAATTATATCCAATTTGGCTTTTCATTTGTTAAGAATAAAGGCTGTATCCACACCCACAATGTGTTATTTGCAGAGTGCTTGCAAATAGCGACCTGAAATCTTTCCCCTCCTGTCATTTATAAACCAACCATAGAAATTGTAAAAATAAAGCAGTAGCATTTTTAAGCATAAAATTCCAGAATTTCAGACATCAATTCTTAGAAGATTGTTTTTGCCTATACTTGATGCTGTGTCAAGGAGTTAAATCATAAAATACTTTTTAGTATACATTTATTCTCCAAGGTAAATATGACATACTATTTTTTATTATATTTGTCAAAAAATTATGCTTTCTTTCATATAATTTAATAAAATTAAATGTTGTGTACTTGTATTTGTTGTTAAGTAATACAAAATGGAATTTTGTCTCTAATGAGTGTATTTATAAATATTATTAGTGATTGCATGGAAGCAAACTTTAGAAGATAATATTTAATGTGGTGCTCTGAAATAATTGTTTAAAACTTCAAATCACTCTTTTGTCACATACTACACCAAAATGGCAAAACTATTTTAAAAATTTTTGAGGAGGGTTGTAATGAAAGTCATTTGCAAGTCACATATGGCTAGGCTGTGCTGATGTGTGCATGCATTTGTCAGCTTTAAAGCATCCTGTTCATGTTTGTTGTGCGCCCACTGTCTTTTATCTAGTGCAATTAGGAAATGGAGGGTTCTGGTTAATTGAGTATTCCCCATAACTGAAAATTACCATACATCTGAGCACTGGGTTGAAGTCAAGAGACTTCAGCCTTTGACTAGCTTGGGGTTTCTGGGCAAATAAAGTGTGAAGCACATCCCTACATGCAAAGTGAGCATGGCGTCAATATTAATATCATCTGTCTCCCATGGTGTGTGTCTAAAGCCAGCCAAATAATGCATCAGGTTTTTATTTACATTTTGGCTTCTTTCTCATTTAGTATGTTTTCTACTTCGAGTAATGGAAAACCCCAACTCAACTGATTTGAGTGATAAGGGAGATAGAAATCCCAAGGTAGGGCAGCTTCAGAGTTGCTTCAGAGCTGCTTTCAGAAGCTCATTAAGGACCTAGGTTCTTTTCCTTTCCCTGTTCCTCCATTCTCCATTAGTCATCTTAGCTGTTCTCATGCTCACAGGTTGGTGGCCACAGGTCTAGGAGTCCCCTGTAGTATCAAAAGGGAAAAGAGGCACCATCTCTTCTTATACCTCTTTATCCCCCCAGCTGACTTTCTCTCACCTCTCCTGGACCACAACTGAATTCCTTGCTCACCACTTAGCCAGTTCCTGGCAAGGAGCTCCATGATTGGCTTAGACTATACAGGTCAGACACCTAAATGGAATTGACATTCTATAGGCAGAGAAGAAGAGAGAAATATATTTGAGTATGTAATCAACAGTATCTAACATGGTCTCCAAGACTATGGGTTTGGCTTTGATTTTATATCACAAGCGTTCGTGATAAGAACAATCAAGTAAATATATCAATAGATTCTGAACAGAATGTCCTCCAGGAAGCCATTTGGAGGACATGAATTCTGAGTATGTGTTAGCTGCCATGTATACATACACAGTGTGTAACTGATATAGAATGGCACAGTGATTATGAGGACAGCCTCTGAGTCAAATTTTAGCTCTACCATTTGCCAGCCAAATTGCCCTAAATAAGCTGCAGAACTTTTTTGAGCTTAATTTATAAAATGGGTATCTTACAGAGTTGTTGTGAGGATTAGGTGAAACAATTCATAGGGCTAGGATTGGTGCCTGATGCATAGTCAGCAATCAATAGGCATTAGATGTTGGTTTGATGGCAGTGCTGATTATTATGGGTTAGACGTGGCTTTGCACCTCTCAACAGCCAAACAGCTGGTCTTCCCTGCTTCCAATCTTGCAATCAACCACTATCGCCTCTACCCAGTCTACTTTCCATCTAGCAGCCAGCGTGATCTGTTAAAAACATACAGTAGGTCATATTGTTCTCTTGCTCAAAACCTCCAGTGGCTCCCATTACACCTAACATTAGATCTAAAGTCCTTATCTATCATGGCCCACAGGGCCCTATGTGATCTGGCCCTTGCCTACCCCTCTGCAACTCTCCACCTGGATCCCCCAGGTTAGCTGCTTTGGCTTGGTTCCCAGTTCTTCCTTCATGCTTTTTATGCCTGTTATACCCTCTGCCTGAATGCTGTCCCCACTCAACCTTCTCATATCTTGTCCCCTCATCTATCCATGTGTCTGCTCTAAGTGTCACCTCAGAGAGAACTTGGTCCTCTGCCCTCTTGAAAACAGTCCCACTCTTACTGCCAGTTACTACTCACAGTCTGGATTCTGTGGAAAGCAGAATCTGAGACAAAAACTTATGTGTTAACACTGTCGAAGAGGACTACAGTCCCGGGGGCAGCAGAAGCAGGGGAGAAGAAGGTGCAAATTCTGAGCAGGTGCACTCTCGTGAGGAGTGCACCTGTGTGCTGAGTCTCCAGGGAACCCTTCAGAGAGGGCATGGGGCACTGCATCTGAGTGCAGACCATCCAGGGAAGGAAGGGGAAGTGTCTGTAGGCTCCCTCCTGTGCACATACTCCCACTGGCCCAAATCCAGGCCTCAGGGCATTCACTCATCCACTTCTCTGTGTTTTGTTGAGTAGCCTCTCCAGGCAGCATCTGAGAAATCCAGAGCCTAAGCACTCAGTCTGTTCAGTGCACAGGCACGAAGGCCAGCCTCTCCTGGTCAGTTGGGGCCACATACAGGGCTTCTTGATCTGAGGTAGTAGCAGTAATAGCAGAGGGGATGCGGCCCTGAGACTGTGGGAACAGCATGAAACAGCTGATAGGGCCACTTTGGCCGGAAAGCAAGACAAGTGGTCAAAGCCCTAGTGGGAGTTGAGAGCAAAGAGGTCAGTGTGGCTGCTCAGATCTGGGGTTGTCTACAAACTAAGTCCAGTCCCATCTCACAGATCTCCATCTTGTGTAGTTGTCTTCATAGCACTTAAGATGATCCAACATAATATTGCTTATTCATTTGAATGTAACATATATATTCTTAAGAATAGAAGCTTTCTCAGGTAGAAGCTCACCTTTTTGAATGATCTTTTTTTAGACTGTCGTGTTATTTACCACTTTATACTGATGAGCTGGAAAATAGGGTCATGACACAAATGTGTGAGGTCGTGTTTCCCTTCTGAGTTAAGGAAGTTGGCCCCTTCCTTCGCTCTCCTAATATGCTCCATCATTCATCCTCTCTCCTATCCTCGTAAGGACGTGGTACTCTGTGGCTCGGAGGCCTAGCCTTCTCATCCCAAATTCTCTCTTGTGCACGTTGACTTAGAGTTGCGGTGCTTAATTTCCTCCTATTATCAATGCCTTTCTTAGGCCCCTTGTACCATCAATCTCATCTCTGGGCATTTGATGGGATTTTTGTCTCTGAAACAATGCCATGGTGAAGGGTTTTATTGTTCCTCTCCCTCCATTTTACCATTCACAACTCCCTTTCCATCACTGCGTCTTCTCATTCATTCCAACTTCTTAATTGAAATTCCTACTCTACACCACTTCTTCATTACCTTGAAAAATTTCCCCAATCACAGTTATCTCTTGAATGAATACCTTTCTTATCTTCATGCTGGCATCTTTTCTCCTTAAATCAAAGTTAAAACAATTATTTCTGCGTGTGATTTTAGGTCTAGGATTTTGAATTTATTGCCTGCATTCCCTTAATTTCTGGATGATTAAATGAATTATCATTTAACAAACCAGCATTAATATTAGACTTAATTCAACATCATAGCTCTTCTTAGATCAGAGTAGCCCTAACTTATATAAATACTAGCAAAATAAAGGCATAGGCTTTCAGAATTGAAAATGGTCTTAGGAGTTCATTTAGTATGACTGTCTCCCACTCTGCCCCTCCCCAACTCCCACTTAAGAGAGGAAGAAACAAGACCCAGAAAGGGTGGGACTCACCCAGACTCCCCGAGCCCAAGAGGGTCAGAGGCAGGAGAGGGGCCCACTCCTTCTGCCTCCTCATCCAGGGCTCTCCTAAGCAGGAGACTGCTTCTTCAATGAACTTCATGGTTTAGTTTGAAGATTTACACAGACATTTTTTGGACAGGCAGCAGAATGTTAAATTATGCAAGATAAGGAAGACTGTTTCCTGCCTTTTCCCACCTTTTCACATGACTTCTCAGTCTGGCTTCTAATGGGCATTTCTGGGCACTGGCTAACCAGCCCAGTGTGGGTCCTCAGAGGTAACCTGACTCATGCTAGTGATGGAGACACTTTTGGTTGACACTGGAGGAAGTGTCTTGCTTCCTCCTAATCCCAATTGCCATGTGTCATCTCTGGGTATCTTGATGTGCAGCTATAATCAGAAATGACCTATGGGGAGACACATAGTGTTTGGCAGCAGTTTTTTTTTTTTTATCATATGGTAGTGGTTTTTGGTAAGAATAGAAATAAAAAGAGATTTAGAACTGATAAAGTAAAAAAATATTTTGGATATTTAAACTTCATGATCTTGCAAAAAAATATATTAGTGTCTTCCTTTTGCATGTCTCTGAGTCTGGCTGAACCACTCAACAATTTAGAGTGAGGGCCGGGGACAGTAATCTATATTTATGTTTTCTTTTGGGTCCCCTATTCCAAACTCACTGAATTGTATGAAATTGAAAAAATTTTTTTTTTGCTAAGAATCCTAGTTGGCTACTGAGAAGCAGTACACTTGCAAGTTCTGAAACAGGGTTTCAGGCGAATTCTGAAATTTTCTGCATGAAATCTAGCCTATTTTCCAATTTGGGGTGCATTATTAATCCAAAAATTGCCCTGAGAGGTGAAAGCACAGAGCAATTCAAAGAGGTGTCAAGGTCTACTGGCATCTGATGCTGCTTCCCTGGAGGCTGATTTTATTTCGTCATTCACACTTCACCTTTTTTATTCCAAGGTGACTTTTAATTCCACTCTTATTTTATGCACAGTAGTCACAATAGCTCACTTCGGATGCTAGCATTATCTCTAAGGGATATTCTGTACATCTGGTTTGCAGCAACTATATTCTCCCTCTTTTGGGGGAAGCTTGTAGGAATCCAGTCAATGCCTGTTCACTGCATTAAACAGAGCTATTTCTGATCTTGGTCAATCTATAGACCCTGACTTACATATGACCTTGAGTTATTAAATAACAAACAAACAAAAAATAGCCCAAAGTCCTGCTTTGATTATGTAATAAGTCCACTAGGCTGACTCAGGGACTTTGTGCTCAGAGCTGAGAACAAAAATCTGCTTTTCCAAATACCTCAACATCTGAGAAGTGAGCTGAACCCTGCTTCCAAGCTGTGGTGCTCCATCCTGAACACAGACTTGAATTTCAGAGGGAGGCACAACATGTTTCCCAACATCCCTGCTTCCTTTTACACTCAGTCTTTCTTTTCTTTTTCCCAAGATGGAAAGTGCCATCCCTTTCCCAGTCCAGCTGCGGAGAAACTGGTCTCTAGCCAGCCTCGGAGGTTCAGTCATGGGTGGCCTTGGCAAAGATTCATTGATGAGACAGCATCATGTAGGCCAAGGCACAGGGCCACTAAGAATAGTGTAGCCTTCAGCCTTCTGAGTACAAATCATGGTACCCACATGGGAAGTCACCTAGGTCTTTTTCAACCTCTCATTTTACAGATGGGGAAACTGATACCCATAGCAGAGATATGACTGGCTCTGCATTACACATCTGAACAGAGAGGTAGGGGGAGGGCTGGATCCCAGACTGAAACCTGTGTGAAAGCAGGACTATGCTGGCCTTTCACTGCTGTACTCCCAGCAACTAGTGCAGTGCCTGGTACACAGGAGGGGCTCGGCAGATGGGAAACCTGTTGCAGGAAACAATAAATGTAATACCTCTTCCTCCCTGTCAGCCTTCTACTATTCTTCCCCTTCTCTTGATATTTAACTAAACTCATCCTCAGAAAAGCCCCTATGTCCCCTCCTTTGGGCCAGGAGAGATCACAGAGGCATGGACGGGACGTTGTTCCCCTAAACCAGGAAGTCACCTGGTACCCACACAGCCAGAGCAGGAGGCAGGCCGTCAGAAACTCTCCTGGCCATCAGTTACCTGAGGCTACAGTATAGCCATTTGGGGACCCTAGTTGTTACAAAGGTTTTTCCAGTTTGTATGGGCGCTAAGACTGATCTCAAAAGCTGTAAAAGATGGAAAAGGCATCCAGAAAAGTTTGAGAGCCCCAGTCTTAGGGATGGGGTCGGGAGCCCCAGTCTTGGGGATGGGGATAATGTCTTGTTTTAAGGAAGGAGGAGGGACCCTCTGGTCTCAGCTTGGTCAGGCAAGGCAAATGTCTCCTGGGATTGCTCCTATATGCCCAGGATCTCACAAGATTCTGCAGCTGGGAGAGAACAGGTTCGGAAGAGAAATAAAAACTTTACCCTTTCACAGGTTGTTGGCTCTCAACTGAGGGGGAGCGTCTCCTGACTTTGCCTCCAGGGACAGCACTCTTGGCGTGGTGCACTGGCCGGCTCGGGCTTCACAAGCTGTAGCGCCGATTGTGACCAGTTGTGCGCCTTGAGAGCACAGCCTTGGGGCACCTGGCCAGGAAAGGAGCCTGGAGAAGAGTACAAGAGGGAGGGGAAGGAGTAGAGGAGATTGTCGCCTGCTGAGCTCCGCGCAAGCCAGAGGCGGGAGCGCTCCTCCTGCCCCCTCCCCCCGCGGGGGCCGAGATGGCCCCAGCGCTCCGGGTGTCCTAGCTCTCCGCGTGCGCGCCCGGCTGCTCCAAGCACCTGCTGCGGGCGCCGCGCGGGTCTGACCGCCGGCCGGGCGGCGCGCACAGGTGGCGGCGATTGGGCAGGCGGGGCCCGGAGGGTGACGTCACGGGCTCAGGTCCCCGCGGCAGAAATAGGGCAGCCGCCGGGGGCGG